>NW_010407553.1:79029-80641 GCF_000710305.1 Buceros rhinoceros silvestris | reverse complement strand
GATGCTAGAAAGTCGCCCCTAAATCTGGGTCTTTTACGAAGGGCTTCAGCTGAGAAAGAGATAAGACCCACTCCCTGGAGAAAACGCTCCCAGATGCAGTTCTCTGCTCACCAAGAGGAAGCGTACTCTGAGACTCTGTACAATGTACCTGTACACCAGTGAGGGAATCTCCCCACTTCGAGAAAGGTGGGGTTAAAACAAGCACTTCTGCACCAGCCAATGCTAAAAGCAGGGAATGAGGCAGTTCAGTGGGAAGGAGAGAAGCAAACACCCTTTTCCCTTCCAAGCCTCATTAGAAATTCAGTGTTCAGAAGTCCCATCTGAGAAGACAAAGATTTCCAAAACATCATCAACATGTCTAAAAACACAGTGAGTGCAAACATGCTTCCTAGCATGGCACTAATCCTTTATCAGTGGTTTTGTTTGACTCAGAAATACCATTAATTAATCTAACCACATATAAAGACTACTGATTACGTGAGAATTTTACTGCCCTCCAAACTACAAGTTTATTGCACGTAGGAAAACATCTTACATTTGCATCCTGGATTAGTAGCTATCTGCCAAGAACAGATGTCACTGCTTAGTTACAGTGCGCAAAGGCATCTGATGTTCAGCGCAGGCTCAGCTTCGGGTGTCCAAAGGAAAGTGAACATAGATGCAGTGTTAGATACGAGCTTCAGGTGCTTGAATGTGTGCAGGACCTACAGGAATAATCACTTCTGTGTCCATGGGATATGGGATAATGAGAACGCCAGGTTCTTCATACATTAGTTTAGTCAGGGAACGCTTGAAAAAGATGGAGGGTTTTGTTAACTCCTACTCTCTTAAGATAATTAGGCAGAAGTGGCTCTGAGTGCTTAAATGCCGGTAGCACCCAGATCACTTTGGTGGATGCTGAGATCTTTGTTGTTGGAAATTTTCGTTCTTCGTAATTCCTCAGCAGCTGATCCTTCATAATCCGCCCAGCATGTGCTGTGTGCTAGGTCTCTCTCACATGCTGAAAAATCATTCGCTTGGTCAAGTATTTGTGTGATGGCAAAAAACCCCACTAAATCAACTATCTATCTACCTGAGGGCCCCACAGGAAGTGATGTTGACTTGGGGGGGGATGTTTCCTACATCTCCTACTGGTGGCTTTGTCTGCTGCTGCAGAATATGTTTGCTGTTTGCTGTCTGTCAGGTGAGAGATAATCTCTCTTCCATCCCCCTTGCCCTCTCCTTAACACGACTGATTTTGGTCAGTGAATGAAGCTAGTATGCCACCCACAAGGGCAGGATTAATAGCTGTTGTGTGGAGGAACGCTCTTTGTTCCAAGCCCTGGCTGCAAAGTTTTCTCCCTGTCAGACTGAGCAGAGACCCACAGACAACACTGAAAGCAGACACTAATCTCTGGCAGTTTAGAGGGCTGTAATGCAAACATGAAAGAACATAACTGCTGGATACAACTCATTGCTTTAATGAGAACATGCCCTTGGGGTTTATGACAAACAAATTCCAGTTGCTTTATTGCATTGTGTCTGAATTTCCCACTGTCGTTTCAGCTGGGTACAGCACACTGTTGGATCATGCCTGGAGAAGGGACTTATTTGTGCAACTGTGGAGGGAAAG
>NW_010407553.1:65573-78884 GCF_000710305.1 Buceros rhinoceros silvestris | reverse complement strand
GGTAGCCAGCCGATTGCCCCCACTGAGAGAGGTGCATCTCCCGAGGGAAAGCCAGCACACCGGATCCCAGCTGGGAGGGTGAGCCTTCCTCTGAGGAAACCCTTCATTGAAGCTCCAGGGGCTCTACAAGTAGCACAGCCGGCTAGCGGGGCAGCCTGAGCTGAAAGTGAAGACCTGTCCCACACAGAGCTAAGGTGCTGCCATTTCCAGAAGTGTATCTCCCCCTGCTCCCCCTGCCCATCAGTGCTGACACCCACTTCCCAGCGCTGGTACCCATGTCTGTGCGGCTGCCTGAGGCCTTGGGACAGCTCTCAGTCCTGGCTGAGAAGTAACGCAGTCCAGAAGAGCACTGCATTTTCACAGAGGCCCCCAGCTGGTGAGATTGTTGGTCTGGAGCCAAGGGAGGCTGGGGGTGAGAAGGGCTTGGGGGTGAGGCCTGGGTCACCTTACATTGATGGCAAACCCTATATCTCCAGCTAGGAACGGAAAACTGAGTGGTGAAACTGCACCAAGACAAGAGCATCGCAGCTCTCACAACTTCTGTGACTTTAGTCCAGCAGCTGTAAAATAGACACACAAACGAGTGCCAAATAACATCTTTAGTTACTAAGAGAGAAACTGGAAATGTACAAACACACCCTAACAGAATAAACTTACGCGCAGCACACTCAGATAGTTTTCACAATATTTGTCTTGGCTCAAAAATACAACAAAACCTTTAATGGTAAAAGGAAATTTAATCACCCTAAACCACAACAGCCATGCTATTAGGATTAGCAGCCACTACATTCTACTTTTTTTAAGCGATAAACTTTCTTGCAGATTGCATATTGCAGCAGCTATCACTATTTCTTTCACCATATTAGAAATTAGTTTAGAACTTCCTCCTATCATTAATTCACGTTTATCAGCACAATGATGTTCCATGAATAATGTCAGAAATAAGTAGTGACCACCACGAGGAAATGTGCTCCTTGAAAAATGGTAAAATGGTACCTTAAAAGGCTTCTGTGTCATTTCAAATTGCAAGAATGGCAGTAGTAAGAATAAAGTCCAGAGCAGAGAGAAGAAGAACTTAATTACAATATTTCCAGGCGTTTTCAGTTATAAATATATTCTGTGAATATTGCTTCAAACTATTAGGTATCAATCAATGCATTTTATGGATTCATCATTACAGTATTTGAGCACCTGTAAGTCCAAAGTTTCTTAATAACAGGCTTAACACAAAAATTGAGGAGGCAAAATGCAGAATTGTTAGATTTAAGTTCTTTTACAGGTCCTTTTCCCAAAGACTACAACTCAGTGCTGCTGTTAACTCCAAAGAGGAGTCAAGCTTCACTCCAGAAGCTTTGATTCTTACCTCAAGACTCTTGCTCCGAGTCAGATGGATTGTATGAACAGGTAAATTTCCTCCATCCATTGTTACAAACTATTCCTCCCTGCTTTCAAAAGCTGTAAGAGAAACACTTTTCTCTTTGTGTTTGTTGAATTGATAGCTAGCCAAGTACAGCCAAATGCTAGCAGATACGGACACCCCATGCCAATTTCTAGGAAAATTAGCATCATTAGTATTTAAATCCTCTGCCTTCAGGAGACAGAGAAGCAAAGCACTGGTCCAACATCCCAGAGGGATGAGCAGTCCTGACCACTCAGTCACAGCAACCACTGCTCTGATTTTGCCGTGCCCAAGCTCTGTGTCTCGCTGGTGCAAGGTGCAGCCAGCTAAGGGAGACCTTTAGCAATCTGAATACGGCACCTTCCTTTGCCAGCTAGTGGGCCTTACGAAACCACGTCCTTCCTTCTCCCCTGGGCTGCTGGCAAGTACGTCCCATGCGGATCTCCTGTGCAAGCTGAGTTTTGAGGTAGTTCCCTGCTTTTTGTGCTGAGGCCGATTTATGAGCAGCAAAGCACTGTTTGTAAAGTGGTGGTAGTTCGGGCACCACTCCCTTTACCCTTGTGCCCTGGGCTTGCTTTCTGTATATCTGAATATGAAATGCAATAAATACCTTTGCCACTAGCTATTGTATCCACCCAGCGCACAGCGGCTGAGTCTGAAGGTGTTCTGGACACACAGCAAGTTACCTGAGTGAGCACAGCTAAGTGTCATTTCAGCCACACCATCCCTCCGGAGCCTTGCTTAGCTGACTCCTGCCTGCTTTTCCTCAAACAGGAATGGCTCATATTGGATTTTCCCCACGATCTCTGTGCCCCGTCTGAGTTGCTCTTGAATTCCTCTCGGTGGTCTCCGAGATAAGGAAAAAACCCCCCATGTTTACAGCTTTCACCATTAGGAACAAGATTTGTTTTAAGTGCTACCTGTATATGAAGATTTTTGTTTTACCAATATTAATACTTCAAGTGGAAAAGGATGAGGTTCATTAAAAACTCAGGACAGATGTTACACGATGAGAGAGGAGTCATTTTTCTATGTTATCTGTACACGTTTTGTTAACTGGGTGATCGGACAATAACTTTTATGATACACTAATTTGTTAGGCCGGAATGTGTTTGGGCTCAGTCATAAAACTGTCCTGACATCTGACAGGTTTAAGGCGGCAATTTATGAGATCAGGCTCAGCATCTGATACATCCTTATGTAACCCTACAAGAAACCTGAGGATTTTGTGGCAGTGTAGAAATGTACGAGATTCGACAATGGAAGAAGATGCTCCAAATTCACTGTAGGTGAGTGCTCCTGTAGTTTGCCAGCTACTCTGTTCCTCACCTGGCTTTGCAATAGAACGGTGTGCGGGAAAGTATTCCTGGGCTACAGTCGGTGATGAGAGCTCTGCCAGCTGCCAACGAGCCACAGCTGTGAGCCTGAAAAGAACCGTGTGCGCACTAGTTAGGGTGATTATTTTTGCCATCAAAAGAGTTTTCCATTACGCAAATGTACAAGCTCTTCATGTGGCTGTTTAGAGGGACAGACTGGGGAGAAGAATGAAAGAAGCTACACCTTCTCGCTGAGTCAGCCCTATTTATGCGACCGTTTGGCAGGACCTGTTCCTCTGCCATGCTCATCCAAAGGCAGATGAGGTAGAAGGTAGAAATCTGGGAGCATGGGGGAGCATGTTTTACTTCTTTAAATCATTTAAGTCTTTGCTTGTCCTGTTGATTTTAGTGGAAACTGCTGTTCTGCCAATGAAGGCAAGCGAAGACTTAGAGGATCTGGCACACACGCACAAAGCGCAGTTCATGGTGCTCTGTCCTGCAAAGGTCTCAGTCAGTTCCCTTTCCTAGCTTCCCTCCCAGGCCTGCTAAAGTCATGAGCATGTCCCAACAGGTTAAGACACAAGAAACTGTCTCTTCTGTCTTTGTCTTTCATTCACGCCATTGAGAACTCTTCTCTGGAAGCATTAGTCGGGTATGAATAGGTAAGAGCTCATGCTGCAAAATACATCCCTGGTACTCAAAAAATATTCCTCAAGGCTCTGCACACATTGCCCCACTAGTACGCTGAGTCTTACAGGACTCTGCGACCCAGCTGCTAACCATAACACATTTCAGGAATTCATCCTCCCCACATCATGGACTATGGCTGCATGCTGACATAGTGGTGCGCTCCCGCACACAGCACCAGCCCAGCTGTGGTGGAAGTTATAAGCCCAGTGCCTGGAAGATGCAGATTTAAGCATCACAGGGTTGCCTTCTCTAAAAGCCCCTGTTCCAGTTATTCCATTGCAGTGAAAGGTGTTGTCAAGGGTTAGGGCTGAGCTAGCCACTAGACAAATGACATGCTGTCTATTACCCCCCACTCTCCTCCTCAAAGGTGAAGAGAAAGGGAATAAGGGAGAGAAGCTTATGGGTTGGAAAACTAAAACTGCTTTAATGAAAACAACAACAATAAAATGAAATATATACAAGTATACACAGAACCAATATCAAACTCAACACCACCACCTTCCCTCCCTCCCTCCCTCCCTGCAGCAGGTGCTGGGCAGTCTCAGACTGGTCTCAGCAGCAGATGGGAACTGGATTCAGGAATGCACGGATTGGGATTGAAGGCAGAGCAGACAGAGTCCTCCTCAGACAGCAGCCTTTGGGATCCCTCAGCTTTATACCAAATATGACATCTATGGGATGGAGCACCTTGTTGGTCAGTTTAAAGTCATCATCTGTCCTGTCCGCTCCTTCCCACAGGTGCGCCCTCTAACTTACTGCACCCCCACTGTGGTGCACAGGATTTAGCAGTGACCTTGGTCTGCACAGGAGCAAGTACAAGCAAGAGCCTTTCCGCACACCAGTCCTTAGTATCACTTCTAGAAGCAGACACTTTCTGCAAAAATACGCTGTTAACTTCAGAAAGTGCAGTCGCTTAGAAGAGACTTAAGAGAAGTAAAATCGCTGAACAGAATTAATTCTGTTCGAACTCAAACCAGCACAGGTGTACAAACAACATATAAATTTAGGTTAAAAGGCATTTGGGCACTTGAAGACACGTATTTCCAGATTCTACCCGGGAGTACTACAACCTGAAATATCATCTTTGCATATATTATATACAAGCCATGGACTTGTAGATGTGTGTGACACTTTCATCCCTTCAACTAGAATTACAAAAAAAATTATAAAACCTATGCTTGTACATACAGCCATATTTAACATCACGCACTACCTTTCATAAAGCTGCATCCAATAGATTTTCTTGAACTGTCATCGTTTTCTTATTAGTGAACAATATTTAGAAGGTGATTCAAGAATGCATAAAGACTCTATTCCTTTTATCCTCAACTATAAATATTTCAGAATTTCAACATAAAAAATATTGATTCAGCAAGGTACTGACAGGCACTGCTAAGTGCTGAAGCACTGGATCATGCTTATGCCTCTGAGCTACAGCTGCTCCCAGACCTTGCTGAAGTAATGACTCTGCTAAGGACCCTCCTTCCAGTCTCGGTGAAGGGAACAATTATGCAACCAACCCCCGTGTGCATCAATACTAAAAATAACAGGAAGCCACAACCCCAGGCCACCTGCAAAACTGATTCAAACCCTGTGTGTGGGTAAACAGGTTTCCCAAGAGTCACAGCAAATGCAAGGGTGATGCTCAGGGACTGCTCGTGTTTTTTACACTGAAAGCACAACTGCCAAACTACAGCAACAGTATTAGTCTAGGACTTGGGGCCGGGGGGGCTATGGTGTTCTCTTTGTGGGAAACACTTGTTTCACTGGGCTGCAGCGTTGTGCTGTTGAATAACACGACACAGCTTCCACAGAAGAGCAAGAAAACACATTGCTTTGCTAGCTGACCCGCTGCTCTGATGGTAGCACATCCTCTGAGGAGAAAGCAAATGTGGTTTTGATTTCCATCGCTTTTTAAACAGAAAGCCCCCGTGCGTGTTTTAATGATGCATAGAAGATACAGTTTTGCACAAGGGGATTCTGAAGTTCAATCATCATGTAATTTCTTAATCATACCTGATTAGCTCTAGAGATGCTAGATACAAAAAGAGATTTCTAGGAAAAGCATTTTCCCTTGATTTATGCACAGAATTTTACTGGTCTTGGAAACACAGCACAATGAAAAGATCGCAAGGGGACTCAATTACTCAGAGCAAAATATAAAAAAATAATTTCTTCAACAACAGGAGTTTCCCCAACATTCTATTAGGAGGTGAATATATGAAATAAATAATGCAAGAACCTCACTTGTTCAGGGGATAATAATCTTAACTCCAAGGGATATCGAAGAAGGATGCAAGAAGTCCAGAATAAAATGCATGGAGGCTGTGCATGGAGGCTCACGTTCTGCACATGGCAGGGAACTGTTCTTCATGCCTTACTGCACAGGACTGGAAACAACAGGCTTAAGTCAAGGCCTGAGTCAAGAAAAAACTGGAGGAGATTGCTTGGATGAGCAATGCAGCCTCCACCGATGGGCATCTTTAAGAATAAAGCAGACAAATTTGTCAGGATGTAAGTAAACTTGAGCCAAACTTGGGTACTGGAAGAGACTAGAGGGTTTTTTAGGGACTCTTGCTTAGTAAGCATTGAGGACTAAGTCAAACCTGTTTTGTTTGTGGAAAGAGCACCTGGAAACACATCAGCCTCAGGTAGCAGGTAGGTAACACCAGGTCCGCAGGTTGATGACTCAGGGAGAGCTATGTTTACCTTATTAGACTACTGTAATCAATCTGCGGTCACAGAGATATGAAATTGCTGGATTATTCATTCTCTCTCTGAAAACGTTTGCAGTCTTACCTTTCCTAAAAACATAATACAGTCGTCAGCTCCAGAATCCATGGCTTGCTGGAGCCAGGTATGCTTCAGGCCTCAGGACAGGTGCTTACACCCCAAAGCCCACAGCAGCAGTGCGCTGGAACCGTGGAAATGGCTGTGCCCTGGCCCTGGTGAAGTGGCAGCAGACCGATACGGTAGGATGACAGGCACACAGCGTGTCAGACAACAACAGTGTAACACTGCCAGTCCATGCCAGGCACCCCTCACCTGCAAAACTAGTGTCCTCCCTCTGACAGCAGTTGGTATGTAGAAAAAATATTTTTAAAAACAGCAACCACAACTGTGAGACTGAAGTGATTTAGACATCAAAATCAGGAGACTCTCTTACCACTCTGCCTCCAAATTTTGACACTGTTCCTGCCCTGACACCCTCCCAAGTCCCCCTCCCCAACACAATGTCCCACTTCTGGGTAAGAACAGCAACTCCCAGGGGCTCTCTGAAGAGAAATAAACCCCCCAAGATACCTCTCATCTTTTCCGGTGACCCTCTTCCACCCAGCAGTGACCCTCACCATTCCAGCCTTCTGTAGAAAACCTGGTGGTAAATGAGGAGGGGATGGTGCCACCACTTCCCAGCCGGGCCCTTCTCCCTCCGCCATGACAGGAGCAGCTTCAGCCCCAACAGAGCAGAAATCCAGAGCAAGACTGGAAGAGCAGCACTGCTGGGGACCTGCATCCACTCCCCAAACTGTGTCCTGCCTGGCCAGAAGAGCTGTGGTATAGGGACGACAGGCCCGGCTGGGCTGGTGGCTGCCTCAGGCCTGTGGTTTCCTCATGTTCAGGAAGACATCAAAGCTGGAACAGGAGCACCTGGGATGCTTCAAATCTCAGGGCATGTTTTCCTCGCCAGCAATTACTTAAGACATGCCTTAGCCAGCCACCTGCTCAGGCTGCCATCAGCAGCCCCCAGCTCCTGCGTGGGGTCCCAGAGGCACGGAGCACCCCTTGGCAGTAGCCCGGCACCTCACGCACCCGTGACTCGCATACTGAGAGGGCTCACGGCTTTGTGGGCTTTTGAAAGCCTCTCTAATTATGCAGCGGTTTGCTCATAGCCATAGTGTGTGCAGTCAATAGCACTTGGGCAGCTGGCCAGCAATGCGATGCCCTTCCAGTCTTCTTGCAAGTGTTAAAAAAAAGCACTTTTCAGAAAATTAAAATATTAACTAGCCTCCATGAAAATGGTATCTATCAACTAGCATAGACCAAGTTCAGGGTGAATAATGTTCCGCAGTGAAATCTGAACAACTTCAATGCAAATATATATAAACCAGTGCCAAAACATGGTGTTCCCCCCCCGCCCCGAAACAAGACAACCATTGTTACCTCTGCCTGCAATGACCTGTAGCACTACATAGCTAAAAGTAAAGAACTTCTCTTGTGGTCACCCCTGTTTCATACACAGGTTTTTTTTATTATACAGCAATGTAGTGTTTCAGCACCTTCCAGTAACTGGAGGAATTTTAAAGTATTAATGAATTTTAAAGTAAAGAAAGTCGTTTATTTCCAAGATTCATTAAAAACTGCCTGATGGAAGTTTAACTTCATTCCTTATGTCCCCCTGCTGCTAAATCAGAAGAGAGCTTAAAAAAAATCTAGTGATGGATGACACGTGATGACACTAGTAAAATGTGCATGAAGTACCGGCAGAACAACCGGTGCATGAATTACCTAGGAGTGGATCAGCATTCCTCCACGAGCAGCAGTAATCCAGGCTTCTGGACTCAGCCTCAAGGGTACTTCTATGCCAAGCACAAGCTGCTGAATACCAGGCACCAGACACCCTAATTCGGATGTCTTTTGTGACCACAGAGCAACTCCACATGAGAATACACAACTTCTGTTGATGTAAAGCGCTAACACAAACACAACCGTGTACACTGGAGGTAAAAAAAAACCTTGCAACTTTGATTCAGAAGGTGAGATGGTGACTTTCCTTTTGTTTCTTGTATTTCTATATGCAACTTTGTTTAAAGTGAATGTTTAGGTTTCAGAAATGTGTATTTGTAAAGCTGGGTAAGTGCCATGTTCTTGGCCACAACAGCCTATTCCCAGATGCTAACAACAGGAAAAACAAGCCTGTATATCATTAGTGCAATGCATAAACCCCCTGATTCCAGGTATCTGTAAAACTTCCAGATACTTTAGTATACTGCCAAACTCCCCTTTACTAGGGGTGACCATGGTACATTCCAGATAAACAAAAACACAGTTAACACAATGCTACATCTTTTCCTTAGGCAAAACATTCTTCAATTTAACTTCCAATATTGACATATATGGAGTAAGAAGGGATGAAATCTAATGTCAGCCTACAGCTGCGGCACGTTCTCCTTGAATCTTGCATTCAGTCTGGCACTGTAGAGGTTGAAAAGGATGCAGTCCTGGTAATCTGGTATAACTTCAGAAAGAAAGCATCACTATAGGAGTCTAATTTTATTCTATGAGCTACTTTTATTCCATGGTTAAAGAATCCTTCATTATGGCAGATGTTTTACGTTGCACGGAATCTTCTCCTTTCACCTCCAATGTTACTTAACTTAATTATCTGTTATTGGCCTTTTGTTTGTAATTAAGGAGAGTTTGCTTTAAATAGCTAAGTGTAGCTCAGTGACAGGTTTAGCTGATTTGCCCTTCCTTGAAACACAAAAAACGTGCAACGAAAACCTTGAAATTCCAACTGTCATTGTTTATTACTGTTTTGGCTACATTCTCTACAATTTCAGCAGCATCTTAAAGAGACAGTTAATGTTTCCTTATATACAATGAAAACAAAATGGCTTGCAACATCAGAAACAAGAGCAACAGTGTAACTGTACAATACTAAATGAAAACCTGTAGTAATACAGCCTCCTTTTCCTGCAACATGGACAAAATTACATATAGGTATTCAGCATCAAGAATGGGCTAGTAAAAAGAATAGTGAACGGGAGAGAGATACACTGTTCTGAAAAATAAAGTTTCTACCATACAAGGCAGTTAGAAAATGTTTCACATTTTAAAATATCTGTACAAGCCACAAGAAACATTTCCTTGTTGATAGGAACTTTCAGAAATAAGAGAATAACCATAAGCAACTTCTACATCTAGTATCAATGCGCTCTGGAGGTTGAGAACGCAATAAACTGATTTAAAGAACTGTACTGCATATTGCCAACACAGATCTCTTTTACATGCCTTGATTGTTAATGAATTCCCTACTCTTAATCTCTCTATAACGTACAGTTGACTTGCACCTTAAGGAGGTCATTTGATTCTTTCGCAAAAGTAAAAGCGTCGTTTAGCAGCAATTAAAAGCGCCTTGAGGGAGACTTAAAAAAAATACAATATCCAATTAGAAAAAGCCATACTTTAAACATTTGTACAGGAGTAAGTTGCTGAAATTTAACTGAAAATGTGACATCTGTACAACAATTTACAATAGAGCTAGAAGGGAATTTATCATTATTCCTGCATAGAACATTATACATGACCTGTTTGCATTTGGTTTCATACTGTTGTTTGCTTTTAATAGAAGCCTGGAAAGTTTCAGAAGTTTCAGTATCACAGCAAGTATAGTATTTTTAGAAAATTGAGTGGATTTCAAAATTAGCCATCTGTTCGAGAACTAAGTACGAGGAACTCCACATCACCCTTCCAATCTAAAGCCAGTGAAACACCACCACATTTTTGGAGGTACAAGCCTGAGTTGCCAAATAAAATACTACAACTTTATCTGAGGAATCTGATACAGAACATATCTTTGACTGTCCCACATTCCTTACTTTGGTTTCAAAAGATCAATGTCTTGGAAAGATGGCAGTTTATTTAGTTTATAACCAGGCACGGATCATTTTCCTGTGTTTTCAATTTGCTCACTACCCTTTATTTAAATAATGAAAAACTACCCTTCATGTTAGAACTTTCCAGTATCAACCAAATGTACTTTAAGTATTAAAAAGATTATTTACAATGTTCCCCAGAAAAAACTAAAAACCTTTTCTTCAGCCTTAAACACAGTATACCTGTTAGTGTGTAACAGGCAGTGTCATCCTTCAATGTTTAAAGGTATTTCTCAGAAGGGTACATTTATTCACAGTCCATGATCCATTCCAATCATACAAATGAAACTATATAGGAGGATCTCAGTCTGAAAACGCAGTTATCAAACTTGTCCCGTGTAAAAACACTCAAATGCTTTCAAGATCAAGTCTGCATCTGGAAACTACACAAAGATATCATGCCATTCCTCGTTTGGAGAAATTTCAGTACGAAATAATGCTTGAAGTAGGCGGTGTTGGGGATGCTGCTAGCCCAGTCATATGCAAGTTTCCTGAAGAATTTGATCTCCTCATGTGAGGGAGAAGGTAAGGATCATTTGCCAGCTGGTGGACATCAAATCTATCTTCTTTTCGGTATGCTAAACAGCGTCTGATAAAGGCCTAGGAAAGAAATGTAAAAAGCTACAATACCATTCCAAATAATTACCTCTGCTTACAAGCAAGTATGCATGTCCTCCTGGATAAACTAGTTTCTAAACAAATTCTTGTTCTTAGGTAATTCAATTCAAATGACAGTGTAAGCTTTTACTACTGAGTCCAATGAGAAAATGTAACGTCACAGCAGGAAAAGAAAAATCCGTAAAATAATTAGCTTCAAATGATCACACTTCAGCTGCATATTTCTTTGTTTAGAAACTATATTTACAAGTAGAACATTAGCAGCTCAAACAATTAAAATTCTGCATGTGTTATCCATGAACAGTTTAGCAGAAACCAGAAGTGAATATCAGAGAACTGAAAAAAGTAGAAAGGAGCTCCACAGAGCTCCTAAACCGATTCGGCTGTACAGTGGATTAATGATGCAGAATGGAAGATGCAGGGACAGAATCTCAATGGTTTAGTTGACCTTTGAAAACAGGCATTATCACACATGCCATGACAGAACAGAGAAAAACGTGGAATTTGACAACGGTGGTTGTCATGTTCAATAGGCATTAAATAATCAATAGACTATTTAAGAAACCACTACCTGGCTGGAACTCGCTTCCCACAAAAAACTCTGCTTAAAAATATCTAATCCCATCTGCTTAAACAGTATCTATCCCGTCCACTTAAAAAAACCTAATCAACTGAAAAATCGTGTGGCTAGCTTCAGGACTATTCTTGAGACACTATGTTATCCTACATTTAGGTTCATACAATATATGCCAATCATTTTGTGCTGAAAGTTTCTGTCAAGTCTTATGTGTAGCACACACAGAACATTTGGTCTCCTGAGAGCTTGTGCTTCAACATTTAATGACAGAAAATCCTTATTACTGCTACAGAACTGATTAGCACATCATTACTTAATTTAGAACTTAATTTAGAAGAATTACATATCTTTTCTTTGATAAATCTGTTCAGTTGTTTGTTCTTTGCTCCAATTAAAAACTGGAGATTAAAGGAAAAAAGTCTGTGATACAAGTTTCAAAGAATCCTGCTAGAATTTACTTTTACCATTTACATATCCAGCATGAACAAGGTACAAAATAAAACACATGCACATCTGGTAATACATTCACATGTTCTTGGACGTTTCGGACTTTAATAAAATTCTTCACAATAAATCTTTTCTAATACATAAATTCTTAAGAGTTGTTTGCAAGATCCTCAGAGCAGCAGTTTGTGTCTAAAATGTCTGTAAACTACTTCATGCTTCTGTAGCACTGTAGGCACTGTTTGCACTGTGATGCAAAGGAAAACAGTGTTCAAAATAGGAAAAAGTGAGGAATATCAAAGGACAGGTACAGTCTGAAACCTAACAGTGTTATCTCAGGGTCCATATTTATTTCACCTCCATGTTTTTCAAATCAGAATTTCAGTTTACAAGCTGATCTTTTCTAACTACGACGTCTATAAATCTGAAAGACAATTTGTATTCTACGCAGTCATCATAAATGATCTGATTTTACAAATTAGTCTGCAATTGTTCTACAGCATTTCCACCAGCAAATAATTTCTCCCTCTCTTTTATAGCTATTGTGACAATGCTAAAAAGAGTGGAGAACTCTGAAAGTTGTAGTGCTTGAAACAAACAAACAGAACATGGAAGAAACAGAGAATGTAAAAATAAGTTCCATGTTGAACTGTCTACTCTTTCCTGACATGCTCTGTATAAAATCTACTAATGACAAAGAAACACAAAGTTAAAGGATAAGCATATAAACTGTTGACGTGTAATGGTATCAGTTATACGATGTGTATTTATCAACTGCATTCAAGGGACACTATTTTTCAAATGGGGGTGAAAAAACCAAAACCAGCAAACAAAACACTCACAAAACAAAAAAACCCAGGACAAACTACAGTTCTGCAACCGAATTTTCATAACCTTAAATGCAACTCACTCACTGACACTAGTTTTAGAAAATATAACCTATGGTAATACACCACAAATTTTAACAGCAGGTTTATGTACCCAAAGGACTTTTTTTTTTTTTTTGGTGGAGGGTGGGGGGTGTAGGTGGGTGCATGTGGCATTTTCTTGGGAAGTTACAGCCTTAGAAAATAGGTTTCCTTTCCTTTTAATCTTTAGAAGCTAAAACATCGCATTCTTAACTTTTTTGCATCTTGTCTCCCAAATTGAAATATGTTTAATTAGTTGCTGAAACTTGAGTCGGCATTCTATCATCTTGGCATATTTTTCAACAAACACATCTGTACTGCATCTGGCCATGAATGTATCTTTCAAAAACTGGAACAGTTTTAAAAACAAGTAACACATATATAATGTTTTCTTCCATGTTCACAGATTTGGATTTGTGTTACAGGTGCTCACAACAGCAATCATTCAGGGAAGCACCTTAATCTGTTTCTGAATAGCTAGTCTGTGGAGATGAGTTTGATACTATAGATGCATTTAAAAATCTTATTTTGAAACAAGAAACATTGACATCCACGCCTTTGTGGAAGATCAACTATTCTGGCAATCTTGCTTCCTGAATCAGCATCCACAATATTAAAGATTCTTGATCTGAAGAATTTCTGTTTCTAAACTCATCTTTGAGTTAATACACACATACTGTGTATGACCTCCCAAGGGACAGAG
>NW_010407553.1:55843-65454 GCF_000710305.1 Buceros rhinoceros silvestris | reverse complement strand
CAAAATGTTTTCTAAAAGCCAATAAGGCTGCAGAGAATAACATTCACTATTTTCATAAAGACCTTGCTACTGTTAGCAGTATAGAAGTACAGACATCTAAGGTCCTCTGGAAAAAAGCAAACCAGACAATTTTTGGCCTACTTGAAAATGGCTTGCAAATTTCTGGAATACATATATAGTCATGCTTTGAAGTACATGATTTTGAGAAGTCCAAGAACAGGTTTGCTTAAAAAAAAAAAAATAAAAAAATCAGAATACTAGCTCTCCATTATGTTTCCCCACACCTCTAGTTACTACGTCCCACAGCATTCTCAAGTTAACAGCAATTTTACAGCTGAATCCTTGATGATGAATGTTTAAGCAGTAACTCAGAGATCATATGAAAAGTTACCTTGGCTTCGTTGCTTACAACAGGTTTGACAGGGAACTGAACTTCTGTGGCTTTTAATATTGTATTTTCTTGTAAGATATCTTGCTGTGATTGATTGTGGCCAAATGGCTGAAAAATAAGCACACGATTTTCTTCATGAGAGTTATCCAATTACTTTGATTTCATAAATACTTATGCTATAGTAAGTTGTCGCAGTGTTAATAAATGCTGCTAAACATTCTGTAAATAAAGTTTCAGTCAAGATTTTTTAAGTTTCTTGCAATATCAATCCACACCACCAAAAAGTAACACAAGTAATTTTCCATGTAGATTCATGTCTTTGGAACTATAATTCAGAGTCTACCGGAAACAGGCACTTACACTAAAACTCTCAAGATTTTCAAACAACATTTTCCTTACCTTTCTACCATAAAGGCATTGGAAAAAGATTACTCCAACTGACCACACATCAACCTTATTAGAAATCTTTGGTGGCTCTTTGCCAACTACAAAACACTCTGGAGGCAAGTACCTGGAAAACAAAACATGCATCTCAGTGTCTGCAAGTGGATGTATGGCATCACTAGAACTTGTTCAAATATCAAGTTATACAATGACTTCAAGTACACATCTCTGGTCTTTTGACAACTGCCTTATGATTACAGTTGCCTTACAACTGAATTCCAACACCCTGCACGCCCATCAAAACTGACATTACAGTTTTTTGTATAGTCAGTCAGTCAAATAGAAGATCTATTTCATACAAGCACAAATACTAACATTCTTGACCTAAATCACTAAAAACCACTTTTTTTTTCTGGTGATCCTTGGTTAAATACAAACCTTCTCCATCTACCAGAGCAAGGGAAAATGAAAGCTGTATAGAGCATTTTACAGCAAGGTCTGGTTAGGCATCAAAGGTAATGTAGATACTGCTTATTAAAGACCCCTTACTTAAGTTTTTAGTAAGAATGATGACATTAACCAGATGGGTATACGGTAGACATAAGTGATTCAACTTCCATTCCTAAAATCTGCAGGAAGTCATACTTAAGGAGCTGAAAGTTGAGGAAGTTCCTGTGCAATTCCTGAATTACAAAAGAACTGGTGAAATAGAGCATCCTTTAAAAAAACCAAAACCTCCCAAACTTACCAATACAGGGGCATTAAGTATTATTGACTGTAATAACTAAAACTGAAAAAGGCATAAAAATTACTAGAGCAACTACAGACCAGACATCCTTTCATCAACAGCATGTAAGGCTTTAAAAGAAATTTTGAAGAAAAACTTGTGGAAATGGAAATAAGCAGAAAAATGAGATAAGAATGCAACACAAATACGAACTTCACACAGTACCACAAAAAAATGAGTTTAAAGTGATATAAGTGGAAAGGAATCTACTAAAATGATCTGAAGAATAGAAAGCCTACAATTCAGGGAAAAAAAACCTGAAGGCCGTAAGAACACCACAGAGCAAGTACTAGGAAGGGAAGCAACCTACTTCGAGGAGAACAGTGTTGGCACAGGAAAGAACAAGTATAAACTGGCCACAAATAAACAATGTCTGTAAATTAGAGGATTAGGTTTCTAATGATCAGAGAACTCAGGTTACGGAACACACTTCAAATCAGATTACTGGGGACAAAACACTAACTAAATTTAATACAAACGTCTGTAAGTTTACAAAAGAGATTATGTGACCTAACTGCATGGAAAGGCAGGTAACTGGACCAAGTGACTGAGGAAATCCCTTCCAGGACTATGCTGCTGACAGGGTGTGCAAACTGCTCTAAAGAGACCCATCTCCCACGTCAAACTCACTCAAAACATTTCCCTCCTTAATAAAGATATTGGGCTCAGAGGAAGCGTGTAGTAGAAACACAGAGATTCGTCATGGACCTATAGTGGTCACAGACCTTTTTTGATCTCTTAGTTTACAGCACCACTAGTACCTGTGGCATTTTAGATGAAATCCAAAGGCCAAGATTTTTTTTACAGACATTCCTATAATAGTATAATGGTGTTTAAATAGGTAAAGCATTAAAAATAGTAGGTAAAGCCTTAAAAATAGTACCAAAGCCTAACACTTCTGAAATACTTGCATATTTGTCTTTTTGTAGCATGTGCACATTGGCATTTGTGCAAGAGTACAAGTTGTCTTTTCTGAAAAATCTGAAGGGAAAGGCAAAAACTTTATTATGCAACTTCTGAATATGAGAAAAGTTAACAGAGCAAACGGGAATGACACTGGCTTCTCTGTTTAGAGTTAGCTTTTGGCTCCTGACTCTGATCTTGCTACAGGCAAAATGAGGAGAGAAGGAGCAAACAAATTCACAAGTAATAACCTGGCCATTATGGGCTTTCTATTCCACCCACCCTGACATAGCTGCCATGCACCCAGGCTCAAAGAGCTACTGTGCTATGAAGAAGCTCCATCTTTAGAGAGCAAATTCTAGAAACATCTTTTCTGTAAGCAATTAAACGCTTGTCATTCCTGTTCTGTAGGCAGCTCTAAAACTTCAGATTTTTGGACAAGCATGCAAGTGCTCACAGAGAACAAATCACAGCTGCTGAGCTGTGGTTAACCTTTAGGATGGCAGAGTAAATACTCTCTGTCCTAAAGACACTACCTGCTGGCAATCCCTGCTCTAAGATTTCCAAGGACTAAGCACCCACACTTAATCATCATAGCTCTGTCAAACATTTTCAACCACCTGCAGCCAAAGATTTAACACCTGCTTCTTCAGGGAAACCATGTTTCTAAATCATAGTGATCATCTACATGACTTTATACACACACTTTTTTTTATTTAAGAAAAAAAAACAACCACAATAAAGAACACACTCTCTTATCTTACTTGTTATGTTACCATTCTAACATTTGGGAATAGCAACATTTGCAGTGCTGCACAAAAATCTTTGGTTTTCATCCATTATATTATTTTTAATTCTAGCTTTCTCTCTCCAAATTGGCTTTGTAGGAGAGAATTTATGGAATCTGAACAATGACCCAAAGTCTAATCAGCAAAATCAAACCAGGCATTACCAGTAAGTTCCTGCTCCCTGTGAAGTTAAATCCATTCCATCCACACCATAGCTATCATCATCCATTATTTTGGACAGGCCAAAATCAGTAATTTTTATTTCTCCACATGCTGTTCCATCTACAAGAAGGATATTACCTATCCAGGGCAAAAAGAAAAAAAAATTATTAAAAAAAGCTAACAATGCTTTATTTTCAAATCTGAATTAAACTTTCAGGAACATCTAACTTCATGAGGGGTAAGTGACAAGTTTACATCATCTTTACATCCCCAAGTCTAGAGTAACTTGACTATGACACGTTTCAGTACAGTCTCAGGAACTCTCTAGGTTGTCATCATCATCATCTGAAATGGCTCCCTCAGGAGCTGGCTGGACAGTGAGGAAAACACCAAATGTAGCGAGGAAACACCAAAATGTAGCAGTATACCCGTTACAATGAAGTTTCATATTTTTCTGCCCAGAACAAATCCTACGCTGCAGCTTTCAGGGCTTGCATATGCCACAAAACAATGCCAAGAAATTGCTGCAATACTACAAATCTTACTCCACGTGTTAAAGTTGTACAATAATTTCTTGATATAAAAGTTATTTGATGAAGTTCCTCTGAGTACAAAACCTAATGATAGCAAGAATACATTCTACACAATTCCATAATATGAGAGAAATTTATATGAACAATTTATTACACAGCAGCGAGCAATCAGGTTGGCACTGTAAGTTACATTACAAGCCTCACACTTGCAAGGTGGTAAAACAAAGGCCATGGAATCAAGACAGAAATACATAGTTTATGACAATGCTTATTATTCATTGTAAAGAAAACTTCCGTGAAGTCCTGTTTTGAAGTGCTTATGCTGGGATGCTGAAAAGGATTTGATTACCTATTTCAATCCTTCACAGGCTACAGAATATCTAAGGGAAAAATTATTTACACATCAGCACTCCACAATCATCAGACAGGATTGAGGCCAACTAATGATCTTATCTGTTTTATATTGCTAAATACCAGTGTATGTATCTATGTGCTATACGGTTTTTTCCTACCAATTAAAATCAAAATAATGCAAAGTAGAAAAGTCATAACAAACATTTTTTCCAAGAAAAGACAGATGATTTTGGCAATAAAACTAGAAAAAAAAGTATATACTCTTTCCAGTTGTTTACAAGAAACCTGACATACAGAAGATAATAAAGAAAATATTTTCATGCATGAATTACAAACAAAAATCAAGGATGAAAAAAAGACGACATTTTCAATCATAGCATTCCTCATTTACCTGGTTTAAGATCATAGTGTATAATAGGGGGCTTGATCTCATTGAGATACCGTAGTGCATTTACTATTTGCATTACAATGGACCTAGCTTCCTTCTCTGACATCAATTTATGTTGCTTGAGATAGAAATCCAAGTCATTGCCTTCACAGTATTCTAACACCGTGCAAAACCTGGGGTAGAATTCAGAGGAACAACATTAAATAATATATATCAAACTGCACAATCAGAAACAGAGATATGACAAACCTAGTTTGATACTGGCAAGTTTAAGAACGGCTGCCTGAATATTAAACTATTTCAATTAAATTGTTAATAGAACACATAGCAATTATTAGCTTATGAAAACTGACATCAATCAGAATATTAATACTCACCAAAAGAGAAAATACATCTATATTGATGAGAGGTTAAGTTAGAAAACCCCTTAGTTATGTAGGCACATTTCTCAATAGAAAAATATATTCACTATTCCTTAAGATGTGACACAATTTCCCAGTGACCATGGCTACACTTAGGCTAATAATGCTCCTGACGTTACTTAGTCTTGGAAACTTGTTAAGCTGCAGCAGCCTTGGCTCTGCCCAGAAACACTGCAGCACTGCATGTCTCAGGACATCCTGTAGGGCTTGCTAGTCAGGTGTTGCAAAATACACTGTTTTCACTACTTTATAGAAGGCCTGCAATATTTAGCCGAGACAAAATTCTGCAACTAGGGTTTTTTGCTTTTTTTTTTTATTCTCCTTAAGGAAACCCTAAATGTTTCGGTTAAAAGCAAAAACATTACTTTTGTTCAAATACTCTTCATTTCTGTTTATCTAATATACAGCACTAAAATCCTTGCCAAGTTGTATCATTTTATGTACGTACGTATCTGTATCCAAGGAGAAGTAGTCATATAGTTTAACTATCCGGGGGTGATCCAGTTCTTTGTGTATTCTATACTCTCTGCAGGCATGCCTGAAAGAAGATGGACACATTAACTTCCTACAATCAATAAAATGCTACTCAATTTAATATATGAAGCGTAAGTCATTAATATTTACTTGTGGTAGTTTTCTTTCTTTTCATCCCTCCAGCTTTTGTTAAGCTGGTGAATCTTCACAGCAGCATATCTTTGTTCATAAAGATCAAAAGCCTAAAAAAAAACCCCACAAATACAGGAGAGTTATAACCAAAGATAATAAAAATAATGCCTAATAAAGAGAGGAAAAGAATTAACACGTAATTCACAAAGTATATTGACAATTCTATTGTAATGCTACCTCCCTCCTCAGGTTAATTGATGTTTACTCAACCAGTGTTCAAAGAGTATACCACATTACAATCCTCCTGTTTATTTAGATCCCTTCCCTCCCTCCAAAAATTGAATGTACAAATGTACATGGCTCAAACATTAGATTTAGCAGACCCAACACACTCTACCTTGTATACTTCACTGAAGCCACCTCGGCCAAGTAAATGGAGTAACAAATACCGTTCGTTCAACGTGGGATGATCTTTAAATCTCGAAAGAAAAAAAAAAGATTTAATTCTATTTAAGGTATACATACAGAGACTAAAATGTAAACCTCTTAGTATTACTTTTCAAATGGAGCTTTCTTTCTACTAGCAGTATACTATATTCTGAGCATCTGTAATATGGCCAGTTTCAGTACCTTTTGACTATTTAGTGTACAAACATTATCACACTGTTGTGAAACCAGTCAATTCTGGCAAACTTTTTGTTATTTTTCTCTATTTTTGTGAGGATAAGAAAAGCACCCTGGAATTTTAACATGCAATATGAGGGTTCTCTCTTTGTTGTGCCAAATTTTGGAAAGATTTCAACTTCAGCATTCTGGAATAGACACGGAGGATATTCTTCCAATTTCACCTGAAATGTGACCAGACCAGTCATACATACCTGCCTCTTCTTAACAAAATGGATTTTATCTAACGCTAAGAAGTTCACAAATATCAAACAGCAATACAGGGAAAACACAGCAAAGGACTAAGGATATGTTCACTCATTAATCAAAACCAAGAAAACAGTCCTTCCAACACAAAATGATGCTGCGGGACACCATAGTCTCCTGAAACGTGCAGAAGACAAAATGCATCCTTCCATCGAACCCATGGGAAGGAAGGTGAATACTCATCACATTTCTAGTGCAATGATGAGACAACTATACTCATGAATCTAGGGCCAGGTGTCAATTATACTCCACAGAAAATTTTAAGGAAGGGTTTAGGGCTAATCTGCCAATAGGTCATCCTGTTGTTCTCTACAGTTTTGGAGGTATAGTCATAGATAGTTGAGTATTTGAGGGGAGATGGATGCTCTTGCTTACTGCGCCCCTTTTAAACATAAACCTTTCCTTTTCCTCACTATGAAAATACGCATTTCAATGTTAAAGATATTTTTTAAACATCATAAACAGTAATACACTCAGTGCATGTAACCATCATGTGACCAGCAGCCCAATTCTCTAAACCCATCCTCATCAAATTTAGGTTCTTATTTTCTTGGTCCTTGGTCCTTCCATCACATACCTGCCTCTAGTAGGGCCAACCTTGTGAATCTTACCACTGCTGCTTGTGCTACTCTGTGTGGCGCTCTGTGGCTTAGGACCTGCATCTTGCAGGTTGCCCCAACCATCATGTGAGCTCTAAACCCAGACATAAAAGCCCCAGTCTGCACTCTCAAACTTGTCTTGTTATCTCAGTGCAGTTGTAAAGAACACATGCAAACATACAAGTTTACGCAACTACAAACTGGGCAGTATTTCCTACTCTTCACTGTCACGGCTGGAACTTGAACAGGTGAGAGTTTGCTGCCCACTTTATATTTGGGATGCTTGGGGAGGGCATACATGGGTAGAGAGACGCAGAGGGGAACATTGCTGAACAAAAAAGAGGGCTCAGCTTTGCATCGCAGCTGGAAGCTGAAAACCTAACATGACCTGAGTCAGGACCCAACAGATGCTTTGCTTCAGAACCCTCTTCCTTACCAAATGGCCAGTTGCCAAGATGTGTTGGAAAGACAACAGAAGCTACAGACCTAAGTTACTTCTCCATTGCTTCTGTCTTCTATATTATGAGTGTAAGCTGCAGCTTGGCCACTTGGTAAATCATCAAGTCTAAACTCCCACAAAAACATGAACACACAGTTTAAAGCTTTTAATTCTGTATCATAAAATGTGTCATCACTGACTGCAGAAAACAAGCAGTGAAGCTGCAGTATTCTGCTTATCCATGTCCTGTAACTCTGCTTTCAACTTGGACTGTAATTTCAACTTTGTTTGCCCCACATATGCAATATTTACACAGCCAAAGCTTGCCATATTTTGTGTGGCATTTATTCCTTTTTGTTGAAGGATCCCCTCTTTTTTTTTTCTAAAACAACCTCTCTTCTAATGCAGACACTGAAGATTAAAACAGATTATCATTTAACCTGCAAAGAACTGCTTGTTTATTTGTTGTAGGACAATACTTAAAGAAAACATTCTGCTAGCAAATTGTAAGCATCAATGCTCATTATTTTTTCACATCCAAAATACAACACCAGTTGAGCTATTAATTGGCATTATAGCCACATGGTAACAAAAATTTTCTGTATTCCTGCAGGGTAGGTATGGAGACCATTAAAACAGTTAAGCACAATTTAGTATCTTGTTGCTTTAAGGTTTAAAAGTCTCAGTGTATATATAATTCTATTGTGTCTAAAAAGTAAAAAATAAACTAAAATCCTGAAGTCTTAAGGCTACTGTTTCTCAAACATTTACTAGTACAGAAAGAAAGAAGCCCAGTCTCATCACCTCCTTCCCCTGGCTGCTCATTCCACCCTTTCACTGCCCTCTCTTTCCATGGCAGCATAAGCATTTTTCTGTTTGGGGCAAAGAACTAGACCAGGAAATTGATCTGCAGTTAAAAATAATCCAGAAAAAGAAACCCCAGGAGATGGTTCTCACTCAATTTTGCTTCTATTCAGTAAAGAAATGCCATTGCAAGCACATGAAAGGAAACGGGCAAGGGCATAAGTAGTCAGGCACAGGCAGAACCAGCTCCTATCAAGCAACAGTGCCATCTCGAAGTGCTGGTGAAACTGTAGTGTTAGTATTTGTATTCTCCATAATGGAAAACAGACTAATTTTTTTAGTTATGTAATTATTGCTTTCAAATTTACATAGTAAGAGCTAATATTAAACAACAATTTAACATTAGATATATTGCCATGCAAGCTGAAATACAGACTAACATTTAACGTAACACAAAGATTCTGCATTTGTCTTTTCCTACTAGGTAACTGTACCTAGTACGAATGAAATTACAGTGCAATAAAACCAAAACTAACCTTAACTGCATCACAAAATTACTGTTGTATCAAACCTCCCCTTAGTTTCTTGCATTACTGTCAGGGAAGTGAATTGCATTAGGTTCCCTTACAAGTTTTTTTTTTTCCAGCCTAGTAACATGGCCTAGCAAGTTTTAGCTCTCCTGCACCATAAGCTCTGTATGTATGTTACTTCTTGCATATTCAATAAAACCATCAGTAAGTTTACCAAATTATAAGTAACTCTATTTTTTTAAAGTTTAAAATATATACATAAACAGAGAACCAAAGAAAGTTTATGAATAAGCCTTTCCTTCTGTAGGTAAAATGTGATTTCAGAGCACTATTTTAAAAACAGTCATACAAAATTAAGATGGTAAATCTCTTACTGTGAATTATCTTCATTATTTATTCTCTTCAGTTCTCTTATGTGAAGATTCCTAACTCTTTCCAAACGTTCAAGTTCTGCCTGTATTTCAGCTTCCTCCTGCAAATGAAAAGAATGAAATATAAAAGCTCATTTACACCCCATTTGAAAAGATTATTTTTACCCCAGTATCAATACTAGTGGTGATGGAGGAACACTACATTACAAAACCCTGCTGA
>NW_010407553.1:49687-55768 GCF_000710305.1 Buceros rhinoceros silvestris | reverse complement strand
GCTGAACTAGAAAGAAGGCACTGCTTTTCTCTTAAAGCCAGAAAAATTCAGAAAGATAAGGCAAAAGCCTATTTCAAGGAACCTTTCCGTCCATGAACCCACAGGTAATGGGATGTTCACAGTTTTGTTCTGCACTGTAGGGATGCTATCTGAAATGAGAAGCAGCTGGGTTTTGTACTTCAGCCAAGGAGAGAAATTATCTGGGAAGCAGTCTGAAATTGATGCACAAAGAAGAAAAAAACAGGATACGTGCAGTTAGCGATTTTGAACAAACTGACAAATTAAGAAAAGACATTTAAAATATTTTGAGGCTGAAATGCACCAAGAATAACAGACTAAGTCATTAGAGCAGAAACATTCTTAAAGGTGTTGATCTAAGATACCAAACACCAGCTAATTTAAAAAGATTTTTCCATTTGTATCTCATTAAAATTACAAATGCACAATGCATATTACCACAGATTTTGAGTGCAACTTCAAAAGAAGCATGTCAGGTATAAGCACATTCCCTAACTAATTTCAGCACTTAAAATTATCTCATCTTCATGCTACATATGGGAGAATACTGAAACATTTTTTTATTCAGATTTTCTAAAAACATAATGAATTCACAGTGCCTAGTCTGTGTAAATCTATGTATCCATACTCAAAGTGAAAAACGTATACTCATTGAAAGACGCTGTAGAAAGGGTCATAGCAACTGAACTTGAAAGTTTGAATGAAGGGGAGACAAAATTAGTCCATACCAGAAAGCTCATAATTATGAAATTATTCAAGCCAAAAAGAAAAAAGAAGACATGATCCGGTATGTAATTTTTAATATGTATAATATGTTAGATCCGATACGTAATTTTTTACGGAAAGTGCCAGTGGAAACAGTGCCCCGCATTATCTCTTCTTATGTTGGCACAGCCTCTTGTACAGCCACATGGTGAACAATACTGGAAAACTAATAATTTTTTTTTAAAGCCTCACAAAAAACATGTTTGGTTTTTGAAAGAAGCTACATCAGTTCACCAATCCAATTTACACTGTGACTGACGGTGGTGGTAAAACCAAAAGGGCAACAAGTCATGGCACAAGGGCATGGAAACAGAAGTCAACAGAGGGGAGAGAAAACACTGTAAAGCTGGTATTTCCAAACACTTTATATCATAAACCCACATCCTGAAACAACAACTGTATTTGTATAATCTAAAGCACACATTAAATGACCACATTTCCAATAAGTTGAGAAGTCTGGGCCAGATTATTTCAGTGGCTATCCTGAATCCCTCCCCATAAGCTGAGGAAAAAACCTCTCAACCTAAACCAAGACACTAAATGAACCTCCATTCAGAAAACAAAAAATCCCTAATAATTTAAAAGCTGGACTGAGTAACACTAATTTGCTAGCAGATCTGGATGGACCACTTGTTTTCTCTTACACATATTGTTGAGATTGCATTTTTTCCCTCCTGTTTATACAATACTGAACTCTTTTAATATATTCAGATTAATCCTTTCAGTTCTCTGTTAAATACTCTGAAATGACATGCAGTTCCTCATAACCCGATAATCCTTTATAAAGAACTCTAGCCCTTCTCCCCTTGCAAAAGGCCACAAACTTACACACAGACAATTGTCTGTGTTCTTCCCAAAGGCTGACAAAAAACCCCCATCAGTTATGCCTCTTTTGGGCTTTTTTGTTCATATATTATGCAATTCAGTGGTTCTCAAAATGTGGTTCATAGGCCAATGCTAGTCCAAAGAGAACTGGCTGGTTGCATTGTTTCCAGCTGTTATTTAGGACACTCAGGCTGTGAATACCTTTAAGCAAGAACGAACCAGCTTAGCTGCCTCAGGTCACTGCTATATAAAAGGAAGTGAGAAAACAAGAGCCTCTCTCCAGGACCAAAGCTGCTAGCTGGAAAAGAATTTCCTGGGGAGCAGAAGGAAAAGAAAACTGGTGGTGGCACCATGTACAGGGCACCAAAAATAAGAGCACCACGAAAGCATCTGGAGATTGAAAAGGAAGAGGAGCTGACAGCAAAACAGCATATGCAGAAGAAAAAAATGTAACCAGCAAAGAAGGATTAGGGAAGAAATACAGCCACATAAAAAGATCACAAAATCTTTTTCTTAGTCAACATCAAAATATGTATTGCACATAAGCATTAAAATGCAAGCACGCATTTTTATTATTATTTTCAGATATATTCAAACACGATTTGCTAAGAAACCTTTGCTTCCCCTCTGGCACTTAGTCAAGGAAGTTCCTTCTTATACAGAGTACTCCAGCATTAATGCTCACAGTGGAAACAAAATTCATGTACTGAACAACTTTGTTACAGCCTTCTTCATATGTCACTTGAAATTTCCATGACAGTCCAAAAATGTTAAAGCTTGGAAAAAACTTGACAGAATTTTGTAACGGAAATTCATGGGCAAGTGGTGCTATTTCTAAAGCATTAACAATGAAGAACTATATGGGCAGTCTACTTTACTAGTGCCCACAAGTTTACATGCAGATTCTCTACCACAAATTCAAGTACTTTCTTATCATATTCTTTAAAAACAGCATCAGCATTCTCAAGGGGCCCACTTCAGTTTGTTATAGTAGGATTTATAACAGGTGACTCATACATTTGAAAACAGGCCTGAAACAGGTTCTTGCAACATTTGAAGCAGAAAACCACTGACTTGTTTTGACTGAACACCTCAAGAACTACTGCTCAGCAGATAAAGGTTCTCTCCTTTCACACTTGCTGAGATATTTCTTCCTGCTTCAACTGTCATTCCTTTTCACAGGTTATTCCTCAAAAGCTTTGCTTGAATAAGCAATAGTTTGTTAATGTCATAAGTAAGTCATTACACAGATGCATTAGAATGATGGGCTTCAAGAAAAAGGTACTGCTGGTTTTTTTCCCAAAAGTTAAAAACTGGATTAAAATACTTGACTGCAAAAATAATTTAAGATACAGATAAAAGATTTTCCATAAAAGTAGGAAAACTGCATTGTCTTTTGTGATAGGTAGTATTCTAACTGGTAACAACCGAAGTGGATACTGTAGATGATCAAAGCATGATACCCATTTCAGAAATGCAATTCTTTGTAAATTGGACCTTTCTAAAGGTCAAAAACTAACGTAAAAAGCCCATATACCGAACTTGGCTGCCTCCAGTTCCTCATCTCTGAAACAAGAATGGTATTGGTGGCATCATCACTCCTACCACTGTCAAAAGGATTCAAGGAATCAGCACAGTGTTACATAGGATGGACTTAGTCCTCTGTACTCCCAGTGTTTATAGTAAATTGCACAAAAAAAAAGAAAGCCACTCTTAGGCATAAAATTGTACAGCACTTATAATATTATGTTTTCTCATCAGATAGCTCTCTTCATTATTTTGACAGTACTAATTTTTATGGTTTGGGGCACGGTGAAAAAAAAATCTCAGAATAACAGAACACGTACATACCTTTTTGAGATGTCCTAATCGAAGTTTGAAAATTTCTTCCTGTTCATGATACTCTGCTAGAGTCAAACTGAAAAAACCAGAACAATCAAACATGTAATTATAGCTTTTATATGATGGTAAACAAAACAAGAGCATTCTTATTTAGCTACTACAGTAAATGCAGTATCTTATGCTAATTATTTACTACCACAATACTAGATTTTTATAATACTACATTTCTGTACCATCTGAACATCTTGGTTTGTAATTTCAAGGTCAAAACATACTTACAGAATGCATCTGGTATTCTGGAATATTAACTGCCTCTCCCACTGGACCATTTCCGTTCTCTCAGCCAGCCTGTTAAGATTATCTAGGAGCATCTTGAACCATATCACTACCCCAGTCTTTTAGCTGATGCTACTCCACTACTTAGTTCTCAACAACCAAAGGATGAAGATCCAGAAATCAACTAGACAAGACTGGTAACACCGGATTTTTGATCTATGGTTTAAAGAATGTAGTACAAAACCATACATTCCAAGTTCATTAACACTACATTTCACATGAGACCACAAATTCAGATTCAAATTGGCATGTGACTCTTTTCCGTGTTCTCTTTTCACCTTACTTTGAGAAAAGATTCCTGGCTACAATCAATTCAGTGGTCCCCACTGTCTGTAGACTTGCTAGGAAACAAAGTCGGTTATCATCCAGAGGGTCTAGACTGTTCATACAGATTAGTACCTAAGAAACCCATGAACTGATTGCACGCAGTATCCATTTGACAAACGAACAAAAAAGGCACAGAGGACAAACCAACAATGAAAAGAAACCAAAGAGACTTCAAGTTCCAGAGAAGAAACCATATACGTATGATGAAGAAGAAAAAATGATGGGGAGAAAGGAGGGCCTTCTTGAAAAGATTCACATAAATACCTATGAACAAATTAAAATTCAAAATTTTATTGTTTTGCCTAGATATACTATTTCTCACATGATGCAAAGCTAAAACTAGAAGCACAATAAGTTTTCAAACAGTCCATATTTTAGAGGGTTCAACTATCATCTGTCCTGGGAAAGTAAGTCATACAAAATGTTCAGAAGACTGCACATATTTTTCATATGCACGTTTTCATACTGCAAGTCGGAGGAACTAGAGCATCCTGAGAATCACCAGTGGTTTCCCCAGAGGTGAGGGACACCAATTCAGATTTCTCTTACAGCAAATGCCAACTTTGATAAAATCTGCAGAAATCTAATAAACTGTAAGATTTGTTGCTCCCTTTTAAACCTGGATTAAGTTCACTATAGTTTTCAGCACTCTAAATCCTGTATTTATGTGGTCTCAAATGCTATTAATAAAGGAGTGCAACTTTTCAGGGTAAAACCTTGTAGGTTCTGAAACTTTCATAGAGGCCTTTCTTACTCCTAATATCATAAATTCTGAATTTTGCTGCCCATTTTCCAGCTTGGCCAGGACAGAAGATTGAGCTGACCAGATATTCTTCATGAATATTAGTGAAATTGCTTAATTACTTTTTGACCACAGCACCTAAATTTCCTAGCACCTAGAAACAACTTCACAAGACTAATTATTTCATCAACCTTCTGGTCTATAATGTATAGAAAACTCTCAGATCAGGTGACAAAAGCATGCATGACCATATCCTGTTAGAATTTGAGAATAAAGTGATCCTTTATTTTAAGAATCATCACACAAAGTTACCCTGCATCTTTTTTTCCTACTTGAATGAAAAGCAGCCTTCTCTTGCAGTCAACAGTCATCCCCCAACACTCTGAAAGCAACAGAGTGGGGAAATTTGCCTCTCCAAGAAAGGCAAAAGGTCTCTTAGTACCAGATTTTGGGGTCAAACATTTATATTCTTTTCCTGGCAGAATCTCCTCTGTGTTGAGACAATTTACACCTTAAAAGAAGGGGCATTAAAGCAAACGTGAAACAGGGTGTCCCCATAGCTAGGAAAGCTGGCAATGCAATCTCTGTACAATCCAAACAGCAGCAAGAAATGTATGAAAACAATGCTCTAATTCCAATTCCTGCTTTAATACACCTGCTATACGTATCAAAGAGAGCATCAAGGCCATGCTTGACAACTCACAGCAGCATCCCTGACATTTTTTAAATACTTTTACTCAAATAGTGAACTACTCTAACATGGATTAAGTTCTCAATTAAAAAAGGTGAAAGATCAATGGCAATGTGTACGGAGTTGAATATTATTCCTTCCAGATTCTTGTCTGCAGTATAAATTACGGTTTTGTCCATTTCCAGAAATGCAGATAGCAAAAGTTGTCTTTCTCAGGAAGAAGAGTGTTTAGGTGGCTTAGCAAAGCTGAATCACAAGAAAAACACACTGAAAATATGAAGTTTATGACATGATCTCCCAGAATATTCACTGAACAATGAGAGCCTTGAAACCAGAGAACCCTTGGAAAACTAACATAAAATAGGCAAGCTGGTCTTTTTTATAAAAACCTCAGCAATCTACACAAAGTTACGACAAAGTGCCTAGACAGCTCTAGCAAGTATTGCCTTCCAAAAAGTTCTTCAATAGCTGTCTTGAGCACAGAGCACCAGTTAAAAATCATATTAAAAATATTAAGATTCAAAGTCACTCTTTC
>NW_010407553.1:43199-49605 GCF_000710305.1 Buceros rhinoceros silvestris | reverse complement strand
CTCTTTCCATGTTTCCATGCTATATCCCAATAAATGACTGTTTTTCATTTTCTATTTCCTTAATCTAACTCTATTAGAAGCACAGCAAGATTCAGAGCAATTTGAAACTGTTGGTACTGACCACCACATTTTAGAGGAAGGCATATAAAACGCTGGACTGTAAACAGTCACTTTGGATTTTGTTTGTTTAACTATGAAAAAACAAAACTTTATTTCCCCACATTCAGGAACATTTACTTCTTTTTTTAGAAGTAGGAGTTTATTACTTTTTATCTACAAGTATACTGTACTTTATATTCATATTAAAATAGCACATGACAAACAGCAGTACAACAATGACAGTGTGCATGCTGTCTCTTTCTGGCTACAGGCCACTACCCCATCGCACAGGCTGAAAACATCCAGCCTACAGACTGCTTCCCACCTGCATCCACCCACAACCTTTTGCAGGGCAGTGGCACACTGGAGACACCTTCTGAAAACAGAAGTCACCTATAAGACACCAGCCACTTCCTGCAGAAGGGATTGCTCCTCCATCACCTCAGACATACAGGTCTCATTAAACGCAGAGGAAGAAATGTTGAGGAGCACAGGGGAGCGATGTCAGCCAGAAACAGGCTGCTGCCAGCCTCTAAACGAACTTCAGTTGGATAGTCAGGCTTGAGGCTAATCTGAATGACACTGGGAAAGAAGGGTACCTGGGAGCAGGTTGCATGAATTAATGTGGTAAGAGTATGGTCCTGATCGCAATCTTTTCTGCTCAAAATTACAGTACAATAAATGCTGCATTTTAACTGTCTACAGCCAAATTAACTATTATACAGATGCAATGAATTCCTGAAATTCAAAAAAAAGCACCAGATGTATTCTGTGGTAGTGTAGTTTTACTGTGATGTGTAGGGCCATGGCGTGCCACCTTTACTTGTTGCTGGAAGAAAGCGGATGGCTCATCCGGCCTGAAAGGCTTGATTACTACCAATTTAAACATTTTTTTAATTAGCAAAAATAGGCCTTACAATTGTTTAACAATGTTTTCACAGCCCATTTTCAAATGCTTTGAGATGGTATACATAGGTAGGCATAACCAATCTTCTCTGCACTTCCTCACAAGTTCAGATAAAACCTTCTATGACCAAAATACTCTTACTAGTGGGTACAGACAAGACAAGAAACCAAAGTGGCCACATGCTCCTTCGTTTTCATGATAATTGAGTCTGGCATCTCTCCTCCCACCTTTTCCCAGTTCAAAAATTTTCCTGGATACATAGGCACAGCAGAATGAGGCCATGCCCCAAAACAACCACAAGCACATTCAATGTAAGCTTTTGGCTGTAATTTCTGGAGTGCTCCTTTAAGGTCCAACCTTATTCTCACTCTAGCTCCTCAAATTTCTACAAGGATAGTTAGACATTGACCAAGTCAAAGCCTTCCATGGGGTCTTTTTGCCCATTGTTTCCATGTTTGCCTTAGTAAGAGACGGCCTCAGGAAGGGAGCTGTCTTTACTTGCCCTGTAAAGCCCAGGCACATTGTTGGCACTTCAGCCTGAGGAAGTTTCTGAAAATATTTTTATTTGTTCCATACAGAACAGAATGCCCCCTCTAAACGATGCATTTGTTCAGCTACAGTACCAAACTCTGCCAGCTCCCTCTGCTCTCCTATTCCAAACTGCATGCAGGGACAAGGATGCATGCAGACTCCCATGGAGACTCAGACACAGAGGAAAAGGTGACTGGGAAGTGAATACAACTAAAAGGCTGAAGGTATCATGAAGCACATGAAAGACTATACTACCTAAACTAAATAAAACATTCCAGTTCCTAGAAATAATTGTCTAGTGAAAGAAGAGCTGCTTCCAAGGAGTGGAGACTAGCATTATGATCTCTCAAGTCTACAAAGAATTTGGAATAGAGATTTCAAACATATTTTGCCAGGGCTCAAAAGTCAACCTCTACTTCAAATTAATGTTTTGTCTTTAAGTAAACTAAAATTTATTCCTTTCATGCAAGACTAATAAAATTACTTTGTTCAGTAGAAAAGAGATCTCTCAAAATTGAAACTGATGTTTAGTTTTGGTTTGGGCCACAAAAAATGAAAGAAAGATGGACAGTGTTTAGACTCATCCATTGCATGTTATTTAAACACCAAACCCACCATTCACTCACAGGCCACTGGCAGACAGGCACTTTTACACTAATAACTTCAGTGCAAAAAGTTTGCTTGTGGATTCCTATCAGAGACCATAGTATATTCAGATAAACTAAAACAATGCTCTTATTATGCATGCCTCAGGCAACATCTTCAATCCCTTTCAAAACAGTTAACACCTGTTTTCAGAAAGAGCTTTAATAATACCACTTGTTGCAATGCTATAGATCATTTTGTCTTGTCAATACCTGCAGCTGGAGATGCTTTCTAAAGCAAATACCACAGAGTTAGAGAAGCTTGTTGCTAACAACTGCTAGAACATTGTTTATTTAAAAAAAGATCTGCCTAATCACTTGCGTATATGTTGTACTGATTTACTAATGGTTTAGTCCATTAATCTCAACCATTCTGCATTTCCCCGCACCTCATACAAACAGAACCTCTTCCATTTGGCTATACTAATTAAGGTCATTACTTTTGAAGTAACACAGGAACAGCGATAAGCACAATGTAATAGGAGGGAATCACATACAGCAGACGACAAATTTATTCTAAAACAGAAGTGCACAATTAATATTTTTTTTAACGAGATACAAAAACCATATTTAATTCCATACTGAGAAGCAGAGAGGAGTCAACATATAATACTACTACAAAAAAATATAACAAATCCTAGATAAAAACATTTTATAAACCTTTTCAAGTAAAGGCCTAAGAGCATGATGTGGCTTAATGATTCTGTGATCTCAGGACACATTACGGTACTTCTCAAAGGTCTGAAACAGACATAAGTCTGTCATATAGGCAAGCAATCTCATATCTAGATTATATAATGATCAAATTAGAAAACTTAAAGGCAAACCAGTTTTGATTCAGTAACAGCTCACATTTATGTTAGCTGTTACTAGATACAAAAAGGCAATTCTGATTGTTCTCTTGGCAATTCCATAACCAGCAAACATTTTCATGTGCCACTTAACATGTAACTGGTCAAGCCAAATGAAACGAAAATTTGTAAAGTTTTCAGTAATTTGGAAATTATTTAAAACTGCGTAATTCCAGAAAACATTCAGAAGTCTGTTACTAAGAAGAGTAAGATGAATTCCTGATAACTAGAACATGTCTTCAGTATTTTTCCCCAAATGTATATCACCTCCCAAAGCAGCAATAAGATTGTGCAAACTCAACATGAATGAAGACTTGGCCAAAAGCCAGCAAATTAGATGTTTCATTGTTTTTCAGATCTTTTCCATTACCTAAATGTTACTTTTAATAACAAGAGGTATTACAGTTCATCAAAAAGGTGTTTTTAACACATGGTAATCTTTACCGTACTATCCAGAAGTATTAATTATATTCTAAGAAGAAATGTAGGCACTAAATATTACTAAAGGATCAATTTGATTGATGACTCCAGCTCTGTACAAAAATACAAGTAACACTAATAAAGATTTGCTTACAACTCCAGCCTTACTACTGTATTTTCACGATATTTTTGTCACAGCCAAACAATTTCACAATACAAACTTTAAGAATTACGCAAGCTGTTGCCTTCCAACTGATGGTCCAAACATATGTATTCTGCCTATCTAACCAGAGTAATTTATTTATTTATCACCCTCACCCCCACAAGCAGAGTACAAATTATTGCCTCCACAAGCAAGAGGTGACAGGTGACCATGTTCAACATATGTAGCCTACTCCTGCAAAGGAACAGATTAATTTGTTTACTCTGTTTAACCTTAGTTATTTACTTTTTATTTAGGCTGACTAGGAACACATTACACTATCAACTGCAAGCCTCTTAGCATCAAGGGCAGTAACTCCTACGTATTTTAAGAAGTTGCTGCTTGGAGATAGATGTTGAGAACACATCTGTCTGTGCCTTGAATTATACCACTTCTGGCTGCAGGAAAAAACGCCGCTTGAAAAATGGATAATTCTTTGATAGCTCTCAATTTTTATGTTTAAATGACAAAAAATTTCAACATTGTCAATATGTGAAATGGGATCAGTAATTTCTGACAGTTGCACTCAGGACCTAGCATTCAGAAGGGAGAAAAAGAAGATTTTAGACACATCTTCAAATACTAAAGGTGAAAAAGGTTTACTTTTATATAACAGTCAGCTAAAGACTGTTATTTGAAAAATGAAATTATCTCTAACTAAAGGAGGAGGCTCCTAAATCAATGATGATCAAGAAAAGTTCAATAAGTATCAGTGACATTACAAGAGCAGAAAACCAGAATCAGGCCTCCTCTAGATCAGGAAAAACAGAAGGAACATTGCATAAACACAGAATGGGCCTTCCTCTGGCAACTTTACCAAAAATAAATTGGGCAATTGTACGACATCTTCATAGGCAGTGGTGCAAATTTCCCTAACATCAGCAAGTTGTCAATGAGAATATAGCTGCTGAATGTACTGAGTGTCTTTTTATGCTGTTATTTGAATAGAACTCACATAGACAATATCTGAGAATTTATGTAAAAGATGGATTGAAATGTTAAACTTACAGCTGTGGTAAATTGGGTCTAACAAAGGGATCGTTTTCTGCCCCATTCACAGCTTTATTTTTCCTCTGCTTGGGTTCAGAATTGGCAGATGGTGCCTGAGAATTATTTGTAGTTGGAGGCTTTCGCTTGGCCAGGAGCTTTCTTTGCCTTTCAATGTCTTCCCTTTGTTGATTCACCCATTCTTGTTGCCTGTAAACCCCAAAAAAAGCTTTATTAAAGTTTCATCACTTTGCATTTTTTGAAGAACTATCTTTTTTAAATGAGAAAGCATTAAGAAGTTTTTAGAAAATTTACTGTACATGTGAAAATGTTTCCTTGGAAAAAGAACACCAATGTTCTTCATGAGGTAGAAAAATTTTGCTAAAGTTTTAGCACAATTTACTTTTGAAATATGTGGGGGTTTTTTTGTTGTTTCAGGGTTGTTTTGTTTTTGAAAATGTTACAGGATTTCTGCACTAGAAAAAGACAGGAAAAAAAAAAGCATCTGAGCTGACAGATACCTTCTTTTACACCATTACAGGCCAAACACTGAATTTAACGTGACCATTCCCAAGTAAATTATCATTTTGGTTGTATGGCAAACAATTACAGCTTTTATGCAAAACACATATACAGATCGTTTTTAACATTGTCTTAAAAAAACAATGCCCCAGACAATCACATAACGTGAAGAAACCTAAAGTTTTGGTTAATTACTTTTATACATCTACATCTATATACATACACACACTTCCAAAGTCTGAATCAGTCATCTTTTGAGACATTGCATAATTATTTTATCACCATCTCTACTGGTCTCCCAGAGCCCTTTTCCTTGGCCCATCTCTGCTGAAATACCTGTTGCAGCAGTTTTTTTACAGGTGGCTGCTTTCCCCCTACCACTTGCACTAGCCCCTATTTGAGGTTGCCAGATTTGCCTTTGTGGCACGGAGGAGCCAAATGCCTGAAAAAGCTGCTACAGTGATGGATGCACAGACAGCTCCTATGTGATCTATGAGAAATTCACAGACCTCAACTGCCCCAACGATCACCAGTGATACATAGTTAGCTGCTTGAAAAATCCCCAATTTTGTTTTACAGCTCTTCCTACCAGCTGAGTTGAATAATTACATGCTGCTCATTTAGTACATTCATGTTTTTCTAAGGACAGTTAAAATCAAGTGAAACCAAACTGTCTTTCAAAGACACCCAGCCTTAGTATTCTCTCAGTTGATTAAGAGAGTTCTGTACTGTATTCTCAGGCTTCAAAAGGCAAAGCCAAACACGACGTATGAAAAGCCGCTCCAATCCTAGAACCCTAGTAATAAAAAAAAATCCACTAGAGGGAACTAACAATTAGTGAAAATTATAAGAACATAGCATTGACTAACTTCACAAGATTTTGAAATGCAAAGCCATCTGTCCACTGTTCAGTAAATGAAGCACCATGACGAACTGTTGTAAAATGCCCCAGGCGTAATCTGTCTTGCATGCTCTTCTCTCTGCTTGCCAGTTTTTCCTGTGTGCTCTAAAAAAATGAAAAAAGAGTCATATTTAGTAATACTGAAGTGTTCAGAAAGTCAGCAAAACACTCAGAAAATTGTTGGAGGAAAAAAACCTAAGCGAGGGATAAAAGAAGAGTAGATGAAAATATCTTTTATTATTTTACTTCATTTATTCTAATTTCTGCAGAACTCGAACATCTGCAGTTGTCAGAACCGGTACTAACAAAAATTTGTGCACAATCCCTGCACCGCCCCCCCCC
>NW_010407553.1:739-43112 GCF_000710305.1 Buceros rhinoceros silvestris | reverse complement strand
CCCCCCCCCCCCCCCCCCGCCGAGTTTGAGTCAGTTTTCCTACAAAGTTCATTGTTTTTCATAATTAACAAAACATTTTACAAGTAAATACAGCAGAGCTGATAAGAGTATGAGCATCAGACAGGCATATAATTAAGATTATGTCTGTACATGTCTATTATACTAAATGAGCTTGCTTAGATACCACAAAGTGCACCTACTATCCTTAGCCTGGAAACAACCTAGAGAGAGCATCTATGTTACTACTTGTACCAAATGGGTTAAGCTTAGGAATCGTTACGTGGGAACGCACTGCAGGTAGACTTAACTGCAATCAGATATTCACTTGCAGCAACAGAAGCAGATGCCCTTCTCAGAACCAGTCACCAGTACCACAAGCATCCTTGGGAGGTGGTAAATGACTGAGTCTGCCTAGCTTGCTTCAGCGCAAGAAAGCGCAGTGTGAACACTGCTGATGGACAGAAACTTAACTGTTACAAATGCTTGCTTCTTAAGAACGCCTATGGCCGAAAATCATACATGCATTAAAAAAAAAAAAAAAAGTAGTGAGACATTGACAGAATTAAGATCATGGTCCAAACAAACTTCTAGACTGCAGAGGACTGCACTGCCTTTCACAAAAAATGGCCTGTGTGATATTCTTGGTCTAAAAGTGTGCACTTAGCATCATGCTGAACAGATCTGGTGCATCTTTTCTCTGCACTCCTCTCATGCTGGAACATAAAAAGGACTACAATAATTTATTTACGGCATGCTAGAGAGGAAACTCTCCCTAATGCTCTAATACATCAGTTTGTGCCCATGTATCTGACAACAGTGTCTGGCGGTTAGTGTTAGGGAAGAGACATGGCTGCTTACCTTAAACTTTTTTGTATTCTGATTTCTAATAAGCTGATTTTCTATTCATCCTTTGTTAATTTTTTTAAAAATAAGGCTATTTTAAAGAATAGGTATAGAAAAAAGTTATCCCTGCCTTTTAAGAAATTAATTCTAGTTTAAATATACTTGGTATTAAATTTGAGATATTTCTTTCACAGTAGTATGAAAGTAAATGGTCACCTTCATTTCCTTGCTTCCATAACTCTGAGCTAACATAGCATTTTATCATTTTACATCTCAGTCACTGAAGCATCTCAAAAAGAGATTTCATCCATCTCCTCTACACAACAGATTATGTTCAGGAATTTTTGCATGCACTGTAATCTTATTCTTGAAGTTTGTCCAGAAAATTTGCCACATACTATAGTCTAATATTTTATGCTTTGCTATATCTGAATTACTCATGATGGGATACTGCTGCCCCCTTAAATTAAAAAAAGCACATTTTCCACTATCTGAAAAAGGCTCAACATTTTATTTTACCTATTTAGACTTATAAAAACACATACTGTCAGATAAAGATCATGTATATGAAGGTTCAGTCTTAGAGACTAATGTGAGTTAAAGTGAAAATGAAGAAATCATAATGGAGTCCTACAGCACCCTTACAGTTTTTATAACAAAGATTTTAAAAGCAGTAAACTTACCTTTTCAATTAAAAGCTTCTTGCTCATTGAAATACATTTGTTTAACCTTTCTTTATATTTTTCAAGTAGCTTTTGTTGTTCATCTATTTGTCGTCTAAGATCACAGTTAGCCTAATAAATATATACAAAATATGAAGATATATCAAAACACCATTTTTAAAAATTAGCTGTCACAGAAAATACAGATATCTACCTTCACATGACGAAAGTAAAGAACATGCACAAACATACATATGTAGGAAGAAATCAAATTTCACGGATCTATCCTATCCCAACCTGTCAAAGGATGCCTTGCTTCCTTTTTTATTTCCTTTACACTGAGTTGCATTCTGTATTACAGAGCATCCAGTATATAAATAGTATATAAAGGCATTGTATCAATTGCTTTTTCAGTGCTCCAGCGTTAAACTGAAAGTTTAATTTTAGTTCTGGACCCATTTTATCTGATCGCTGAAGTCATGTGAAATCCTAACATTTTTAATTTAAAAGGAAACAAAAAATTCAAGATGATAAAAGTTTCAATTATCTTAGTAGAAAGTTTAACAAGTTCCCTATGTTCCAATTATATTTAAGTTACTACCTTAAAAACCCCCACAGTAATATTCTGTTTAAAACTAAATTGTTTTTTTTAAAAAAAAGTTACATTTGTCTATCCCATACTGTTGAACATGTGCCAGAGCAGTCTACACGTACAACGTTACAATGTACGGTTGCACAACTTAATATGTACTTCTCCACATATAAACACTAAATAGACCCAGCCTTGTGAATACAGGGTTTTTTTTCCATAGTTCGTTTTTCTTTATATCGCTTCTCCAAGACTTCTTTCAAGAGCACAGGCATAAAGTTTTTTTTTCTGAAAACCAGTCTTAGAGCACAGTACAGCAGAGGTTTCTTATTAAAAGTAGTTACTTATTGCCCATAATAATTTCTGTCACAATCACTTCCATTCTGAAACTGCCAATAGCTGTCCCACTGATAACTGCTATGCACAATCAGAACTACAAAAACCCACCTGTTATGTGAAATTATGAGTTTAAGGAATTAATCAATTGCCTGCAAAACAGCATCAACTTTCTTCGTACCTTCAGAAAGTCTATAAACATATTTAGTTATTAACAAACTGTGGCACAGAAGCAGAAGAAATCCTTATGCATTTCATTTTACAGGCTTCTTGGATTCTCAGAAAAAAATTTTTGCAAATACTAAAAACTCTTTTCACCTTTCACTTTAGGTAACTCCAAGGTAATTAAAAAAAAAGGTACTATTCAAACATTTAGAATATTTGCCTCAGATTCACTGTCTGTTGTTCTGAATAAGTATCTTTATCCCACGTCTAACACTTACCCTGAGTAAGTCATCTATACGACCTTCTTTCTTTTCCAGGTCTTGATTTTTATTACTTTCTAGTGCAGCTAATTTCAGCATTGTGAGATCAGTCTAAAAAGAATATTTTGAAATATTTATCCTTTCCTTTAACAATTACAGCATTATTTTTCTCATGTTTGTTATGTAGAGAAATAAATTACTTTAAAACATTCAATAACCACCATATCTTATTTTCATGTGTTTTGAAAGTGACATGGAAGGTTCTTATGCAAAAATGCTTTCCATCTTCATAAGGATGACTGTGAACAGTTGGGACAAACCACTAACAATATTAAAAGATTTCAGCACTAATTGAAAAGTTATTGTTCACAAAAACATCCCAAAACACCTGAAACAGAGCGAGAATGTTAACATCAGCTAATTACTTTATATTCTCTGTATTTGGTCCACAGGTGAAGTAGCCTTGATCTGACTAACTTGTGTAAGATAGAACAGATCACGTCAGAAATAGCAGAGAGGATAAAACAGTTGCTTTCAGCTTTTAAAACGCTTGACAAAACTATATCTTGATCATTTATCTTCTTCAACATCATATTTTAAATGCAATACAATGACAGCAGCTGTCACTTCAAATACTGTCTCAAAGAGCAGCCTCTACTGCTAAGATCACACAACGGCTAAAATTTGAGCAAAAGCCTACCAGCGACATGGTCATCTAACTACTCACAAAGTGCAAAGTTGGAAGCAGAGCAAGTCAGAATACAAAACCAATCAGAGAGATTTAAACTATAAGCTGCTGAACTTAACAGAAAAATGCTTTGGCAGATTGTAAAAAGCAAAGCTTTTGGAAGTCTTTAGGAGTTTAGAAGAAGCTGAAAGACAAAGAAATAGAGGTATCTATCAGTTTTTTCTACAGTGTGAAGCAATACAGGGTAGTTCTACTCAAAAACAGTTACCTGAGTAATTTTAAAACATAACTGCTTTGGTTGTGTGATAGGGTGGTCCCCAAAAGCTAATGAAGTAGGAGAAGGACTATTCTGTCGAACCTGGAATGCATGAAAACAACAGATTTTAGATACAATTGTAGTATTAAATTATGAACATAGCCTTGTTTACATTTCTTGCAGGAAAATCATATGGAGAAACAAGGTACCTTTACTACAGAAAATAGGATTTGAAACTTTGCATTGAGAGCAATCACTATGCTGTAACATATCACTTGAAGTTTATTCTCTGAGAAAACTAAGATTGTCACTTTTGGGAAACAGACTGAAAGATATAAGAGAATACAGGACTTACTTTTCTGATTCTAAGTTTTCACAACTCAAAAATTAAGTTTGTGAGTTATTTTTTGAGTGGTTATTTCCCATGGAAGAACCAGAAAGGGAAAGCTAGTGCAGATCAGAACACAAATCCTGTTAACAAAACTTCCCTAAACCCGTTAGTTTGTGTGAATGAGACCATTTTCAAGCCAAATACCACAATCTGTGTTACACTCCATACTGTTAGCAAGAATAAGGGGACGCCTGAAGTTCAAAGTACATGGAATAAAAGCTGGGGTCTATCAGCAGAGAAAACAAATCTTTTCTGTAACTGGCAGAATCTGGCCATTTACAATCACATCTGGGTACACTTAACACTGAAATTGTGCATATGAGGAGGAAAAAATTAATTAACATGCCTAACAAAGAATTTTAAAAGGATACAGGCAAATTAGGCGTCAATTAATTTAAAATTTATGATTTATCAAAACCTGAGCTTTTAAAGACTTGAGTTTGGGGTTCAGTTTCGTCATAAGTTAAAAAAACCCTTCCCCTTTTTGCAGGAGGCTTGTGATTAAATATCATCAGAACACACTTTAACATTTAGTCAACAGTTAACATAATTACTTGATATTTTAAAATGACATTTTAGGAAAAAAGTCCCATATTAACAGAAAATTTTAGTTTTAATATTTAACTTGATTTTTTTTTTATCCCCCACTATTGAAAGAATGTCTTCCCAGGATTCCTTCCTTTGAAAACTCTTCCCTTGAATACAGATTCTTCTCAATTATGCTATCTCTAGATTAGTAAAGTATCTCCAGCAGTTAGTAAGTTCACAAACTTACAGAAGAAGGAGCGGAATGTGAATTCTGAGGAGATCGGATTGCAGGAGGTACACCTCGCACTGGACTAGAGCCGTTTCCACCTTGGTACTGTAGAGAAGATATGGCTCCTTTATTAGTCACTCTTCTATCAAAATACATTTTACATCTACTGAATGATACAGCTCGTTTGTACACAGAATTTGTAAATCAGATGGTACTACTTTTATTAGTGTAGCCTGTGGCTATTGAAAGAAAAGCATGAAAGAAAATGCATCTCTACGACAAGGTTTAATACTCAAACTTACATAAAGAAAAAAATATCCTCAAGAGGCCTGTGCACTACAAACAAAAATTTTGTAACATCAAAAAAAGCTGAGTATATTTTAAAGCTAAAGCAAATTTTATAAATACACAAAAACTTTACCTCAAAATAGTCACTAATCTTGTGACCACGTCCCCCAATATTCTTTCCTGAAACAAATATATTATACATTAGAATTGATTAAATAACTTATAGACGTCTTATTTTTTTACCTATACAGGTAGCAAAGTCTTACCACTTGTTGATTGGTTTTCTTTCATGTCCTAACATGTAGATAATTAAGGGATTGGCCACAAAGAGATTTGCATATTCCATTCATTGAGAAATCAGAAATTAAATCACACTTCAATTCCTAAACCAGATTAGTGCAGACTTAGCAGTAAGCCTACATCTCTTCTAGGTAAGAGGAAACTTGTCTCTCATCCTGTAGATCAAAGCTCTGAGTCCCTCCCCTTTTCAAGCACCATCTCAAAGTTCATCCACTTCCAAAATACCTAATTAACCAAGTCTATTAATATTATATGCTCCAGGTGAATTATGGTGCCCAGATGTTCAGATCAAGGATTTCCGTAAGTGCTTGTAAGAGTGTGGGCATCAAGGACGACAAGTATTTCCATTCCTCCCAACCTGATTATGAACTGGCTAATTCACAGGGTTAACTAGGAAGATAAATAGAGCATAATGAGAGAGTAAAATTTCTTAATCAGTACTGAGACTGATATGAATTAATATTCAACATGAGGACCTGACCCATACACAACATTCCAGAGATTGCACCAATGCCTTAGCCAATGGCATAAATGCTTTCTTCAATCCAGCTCTAAAACGACTGTTAACTCTTAAGACTGAATTTGTCTCTTGTACAGGTCATACTACGTATTAGCAGATTATCTTCAAAACGGACAATTCCAAAGCTTACTACTTTACAGAAAGAAATTCTTGTGATAAATTAGAAGATCATTACCCATAGATCTAAAAATGTAATTCTGGACTTTTTAGCAAAGATTTTCAAGCTCCCCTATTGCTTCAGCCCTGAACTCTTTCTAGTCCATATGCCTCTATATCAGCTCTGCTGCATAACTCTGTGTCACAAAGAAATACCATGAAGAAAGAGAAACATTTGGCAACGCTTTTTGTGTCAAGACTTTAAACAGAAATAGATAAAATAATTTGAAGACCTAGAAGATCACAGAGCTAACTCTTCTAGTAGTTACCCACTTAGTGTATATATCACTGCTACTGCCCTCTAGTCAATTCTTTACCTACCCTATAATTCTGCTAGTGATTTCTGTCTTCATGCTTAATTCCCATGTATCATTTTTTCAAATTAAAATTTGCTTTCATCCAGACAAATGAGACGGACTGTATTCATTTTCAGTATAGAAAAATCTATTCTGTGTCATGTCACAAAACTCTGCACTGAAGAAATACGTCAAATTATTTTGCACAGCCAATTATGGATAGACTGACACCGATTTCATCCCACTTTCCAATTATCTCTGTGTTCTAAACAATAGTTTTCTTCAACATTTATGGATTATTTTGCATATTACAAAGTCAAAATCCTAGGTATGCAACATAGAAAAGATGGATTTCTTGTTCCTTTTTTCAATACAATAGCAGTATTTGCTGTGCTTCAGCAGTACTGCACCACTCCAATATGCTGCAGCTTCCTAGGCCAGTTCCTTGAGTACACTGCAGTGCAGACTATTCTGTTTCACTGCTGCTGACAGTAAAATAGTAGTTAAAAAACATTATAATCCTGTTGTCTATGCCAAGAAGTTCCTAAAATTTGCATAATCTCTAATTTCAACTTGTATTTGTATCAGGAAGTATAGGCTAATACAAATAGGAAAATTTATTCAAGTTATTTGAACAAAGCAGGCCTCTGTGGAGCAATGCTTATAAAGAAATTTATTTTAGTCCAACTACATAATTATTTTACTAATAGCATGTTGCATCATGAAGACTTCCAGATATGGAGCCCATTGATACATATCTGAGGTGACATTTCCCACCTCAGTTAGAAACAAAAGAAAGCTAATACAGATGTTATCAAAACTATTTCTGCTCCTTTTTGATGAATTTTCATCTTCAAGTTAAATTTCCACCATTCCTCCCCCAAAAGTCACACTAAACAGAGGAATGACAAAAACTATGCTTTGTAAATATTAAATTGGAAATTGGTCTCATCCCGTTTTTCCCATCCCTCTAGACAACTACATTGTACATTGTAATTCATAGAAAAGGAAGAAAAAAAATCTGTTTTAAATATACCTGAAAAACAAGCAATCAGATACCATAATCAGCAATCAATTTCCCCCTTTACCTACTGAAAAGAAATACAAACCAAAGGTATTTTGGATGAGAAGAGCTGCTACAATTCTTAAAATTGTAGAGTTGTACCATGGCTGCAAGTCACACACGTGACTCTTAGGGGCAATTACCAGCTAAGCTCAGGTTTTACTTGCCTGACCCTTCCAGAGACAAATGGGGGTGGGAGGAAGATATAAGGCTAACAGTCAAAATTTTGTGTATTGTAATTTGATTAAATACATGCAGTAACTACCTACTTCATTTACATTTTAGTTTACCTTGGCTGCTCTCACTCTGAGTGTCTGCTTTTCTTTTTCTTCCTCTGGAAGGTTCTGACTGTTTCTTCTCTGGAGTCTACAAACAACAAAAATAACACCATCCAACAGCAGCTCTATTTATTTATATTATTGCTATATTATTGTGAAATAAATTTAAATCCTCATTCATAAAACATGATTTCACAATTCAGCAGGGATGTTATTTCAGATCGTAGTTAAAGGAGATTACATGATCCTTGGTCAATCAGATAAATACAAGCTAGAAAAGATATTTAAGAAAGCAAGAAATAATTCTTAAATGATTTCCCAAAAGGCAACTGTACGTACTAATTGTTAAGAAATTATACCTTTTCATCAATTCTGGGGTTTATGAAAACCCAATTTGGTTTCACTTATGGCTACATTTTACCAAGATCTTCATATTATAGTTGTGGTTGTTTTAAAGCTTAATACTTTGTGAAATAAGCTGATTCTTGATGGTGTTTTCTACACATTGCCACAGAACAAATACAAAGTTCTAGTGCTTCGATAGGAAGACAAAAATGTTATGCATTTTCGGAAGTGCAGAAATTATTTCCAAATGAATATAAACTGTAGAATTTGAATATCTATTCACTTGGAAAGCCTCATCGACCCCTCCTCATTGTATTTGTGTCTCAAGACAGTAAAAGAAAAACATCAATCCTGAGTGAAAAAAAAATACAGATCTGTTAAAAATATAATATTCCAGAAGTATTATATATAGTTGCCTAGAAACTACAATCAGCATGTACACCACAGACAACAAGATTGGGCTGTGAGTAGAAGCATCTCTAGATTTTATTTGGTCTCCCTTGATGTGAGGATTCAAACCAGTTAGTCTCCCCAGTGTATGATAACTTTTACAAGCTGCTTTGGTAAAAAAAAAAAAAAAAAAAAAAAAAAAAAAAAAAAAAAAAAAAAAAAAAAAAAAAACAAACAACTGCAGCTTTATGCGTATTCAGCCTCCAAGCAGTCTCATACAGGTAACTGGAGAAAACACAGAAGCCATTACATGAACTCTGCTTTACTATCAAGAAGTCAATGGTCCCTAGTATCTCGGACTAAATTTGAGATTAGTGGTAAGATGCTTCCTTTCTATCATTTCACTATATTTGACACTTTGTATTCCAAACACCCTTTCTCAACACAGCAAACATAAAATTTCAAATTTCAACTCATCACTAAAAGCATTTCAAGTATGTTTAAGTTCCAAAATCTTCATATGAATATCTTGAAGTATAGTTTTACTACACTATAGTTTTGAAGTATCCTAAAATAATTATTTTGGTGCAGAACAACTTTAAGTTATCTATGATTCATAGAAAATTAACAGTCTATAAAAGAACAGTCAGGACAAGAAAGGTCTTCCTTTAATATACCATGTATTTTTTAGAAGTTTTAGCTCTGTGGAGAGCTTAATATAAACACCTTTGGAAGTTTCACAGTTGTAACTATTGCATTATCAGGCTACAAACGAAGTTCAAATTACATACATTTTATTTTAAACAAACTCTTCCAACCAAAATCTGCATCTTTTAGAGTGCTGTTGTACATCAGCAAACTGTACAACACAGACTCCTGGAAACAAAGTTATCTTAAGACCATGTGATTCTAAAAGCAGAAAGCAGAGCTCAGAAATATTACTCTAATAATATGCAAATTACTGCCAGCTAAATAGGTAACATTAAACTATCTTTCCACAAAACTAAATTGAAGCTACTTAACCAAGCATTTTCATGTTATTATTTTCCAGCTTCCAATTTTGAAGTTAACATTCTAATGTAGTCAGTTTTACTACCATATCAAGAAAAAAATTGTTTAAAAGCTAAGGAATCACTAAATGTTTAAGATTGCCCCAACAAAATTAGTTTCCAGCTGCAGTGTCTGATGGCTTGTATTTAAAAAACAGATATTTAAAGATGTTTATACTTTTAAAATTGAAACATCATTCACAAATGCCTATTTTCTGAAGCTCTTCTGATTTCTTTCAGTGTGTAATTTAACCTCCCAAACTAAAAAGTGCACGCTAATGAGGTTATTAATGAGGTTACCCAACAAGGTCATGTTCACCTTTTCTAAGTATAAAATTCACATGGTAATGTACAGCATATATCAATCACTAGAAAATGTTCTCTGAAATCCTTTCTAATGAATGGAATCATATGAATTACAAAAACCGAAGACTAATCAGACTGAGGAGTATCCTCCTGAAAATGAAGATTGAAGGTGCTTTCAGTCACTTCAGAAGGATTTACATATAGCCGAGATTTACATTAAAATTCCACTATTTCATAAGCAAGACAAAACAGTTTCGAAGCTATCCAAAGTTAGATTATAAATCTATGTTAAAGTTATCCACAGCTCGGCATATTAGCAGAGCCTCATACATCATGGTCTTGAAGCTAGTTTGTTCCTCAATTTTAATGGGCTTCCCCCCTAAGCCTTCTCTTCACATTTACAGTTTTACATCTCGGCTTTTCACATTCTCTTTTATAAAATAAACATTTCTAAGTATGAATTCTCAGCTAGTTAATCTCCTTTAAACAAACACTCAGAGAAGTATTTTTATAGATTTTATGTACAGTTAAATATTTTCTACCATTATTATAGAAGTTATTTTTGTAGAGGGGAAAAAAGAATTTAAATCGTGTAATAAAGGAAAAGTTTTACATTTTTGTCTCTCAACACGTAAATCTCCAGTATGCTTAATAGTTATGATTTTTTAGTTGCCAGTATTTTTAATAAGCATAATCAATGAGTTTATAGTTTTCCACAATTTCTTCCAGCTACAGGAAACAAATATAGCAGTGCTGTTTTCTCTGCTCTTTTCCTCTGCAACACATTATAAATTCCAATTACATCAAACTTTTAGTTACTTCTGAAATTACATTTATAATGAGGCTTCTGGCTTATTAGGATCTGCAGCAACTAAACAGCTACAGTGAGCAGAGCAAAATATTTAAATAACTAATCAAGCTGGACAAATCAAGCCACAGACAAAGCTGTCCTCCTTTAAATAATTCATTACCTACAGAGAATAGAAAATACCAGTTATAAATAAAAGAGCATATTTGTAACTAAAACAAGGAGTAATCTACTTCAATGAGGAATGGTGAAGAAGGTCAAAATATCAGGGGACTACCAGAAGCACTTGTTCACAACCTGAGGTAGCCAGTTTAGGATTTATCTTACCTAGAAGTAACTAACAGAGACTCAAATTAAGACCTATATACCACAGCAGCAAAGTATGTAATAAAATAAAAATTATGTATGCATTTAAAAAGAAACCAGAATACAGGTCTGCATATTAAGAACAAGCATCCAGCCAATGTTTATCACTCATAATCCTGATCTGAATCCAGAATAAAGCCTGGTTTCAATATATTTTCCAGATATATTTCAAGATATTTTGCAGACTAAAGCTTACCTCTGTGAATTATCTCAATTAAAATTACTATTTAGATAAGAATACCAGGTTTAAGTTGTATTTTCTCCAATCCTGTGTACAAAAAGTAAAAAAAAAAATCACACCAGAAAAAAAAAAGGGGGGTGTGTGGGATACTGCATTGTTTTGAAAACTGTGACTTTCTTTTAATGTGCCACTTAGTGATGAAAGCACAGAATGATGACATGAATATACCATCATAGTTTAATCAGAGATTGACATTCTTGCTAGAAATTCATTTCAATGATTCTGAGATTTGCATTTCTACTTTTCCTTCCCTCCCAAATTCTACTGTAGTACAACTGTTCTCTCTCAAAAATCTAATAGCAATGCTTCCCATATAAGTCTTTGTATTTCTACACTACCATCCACAAAAAGAATTCCCAATTATTGTGAAACCTTCATTGCCACCATTAAAGAACAAAACACACAAAAACCCCCCCACAACCCACTTGCAATATTAAGAATTAAAGTGTGCTATTTATAGGATTACAGAATATAAGTAACCAGGTGTTCCTGAAAGGACAAAACTCTAAAAGCTTAACAACATACTTGGTATTATAATTTAATTTAAGTGAATACAACTGACTTCTTCTGAAAATGGGTTACTCAATGTCATGAAGACTCATATCTTTCAGCGAACACAGAAGAAACGTCAAGCATTGTGCACTGGAGCAGTGGAGATCTGTGCAGGGACTTTTTAGTAAAAAAATGTCTATTACTATTTTAGAATCCAAGTTTTAGAATATTTTTTAAAAATAATAAATTATTCTTCCCCAGAAGCATGATTTGAGGTTAAAACACTGTGCAGAGACTGAAGATATGGGCTGAACATTCAAATTTACATGCCTTGGAAAAAACTTGCCTCTATAACTCATGTATTCACAACTGTAAAACAGATTTTTCTACTCCAAAAAGTTATTACACGTATAGTCAGTGTTCTGAGATCACTCAGCTACTCACAGACACATTTTTCTGTCAAGGAATTGCAATAATGCATCATAACCTTCAGGGTAATGCAGTGCATTTCCATTCCCACATCTACATCAGAACTGCATCACCGCCCCACTGCCTCAAGTATTTCTAGGAAGAGCCATGAAGAACAATAGGCAGACAGACTTTTCTGGTTAAGAAAACAGTCTATATACAATTAAAATGAAAACCCAGCAGGGAAAGGCAAGTGGAAAAAAAAAAAACCAAAACCGTATCACAAAATATATTGCAGCCTTTTTGAAATAGGAAAACACGAAGTCGCACACAGAGGTCATTTATTTAGAAAGTATCAGTTGGGTTGTCCTTCTCCTAGGACGGTTGTCCGAAAGCTAATGAGCCCATCGTGCCTGTGGACACACTTTGTCTGACTAGTTGAGACCTGTCTGGGCTGGGAGACCCTACCAACGGAATAGGCCCCCCCCAGCAGAGCTCTCAACCTCACAACAGCACCTGAAGAAAAGTACAAAGATCAGTGTCTACAGAGCCACTGTACTGTCCACTCTTCTGTATGGGTCTGAATCATGGGTCATCTACCGCCAGCACCCGCGACTCCTCAAACGCTTCCATCAGCGCTGCCTTCGTACAATCCTAAACATCCACTGGACTGACTATGTGACTAATGTCGCTGTCCTTGAACAGGCAGAGGTCACCAGTATCGAGGCCATGTTGCTGAAAACGCAGCTGCGCTGGGCAGGGCACGTCTCCAGGATGGCGGATCACCGCCTCCCTAAGATTGTGTTCTACGGTGAACTCGCCACCGGCTGCCGCAAGAGAAGAGCTCCAAAGAGGACATATAAGGACTCCCTGAAACAATACCTCACCCTTGGCCATATTGACCACCATCAGTGGTCCACCCTGGCCTCCAATTGCGAGATTTGGAGACACACCATACATAACGCTGCTGTCTCCTTTGAGAGCACATGTAGAATCCGCACCCAAGGAGACCTTCCGCTGTGCTTTTTGCAACCGGTCTTGCCTATCAAATGCTAGTCAGAGTTTATCCATGCTGATGAAAACCTTAATACTCATTAAACGAGACAGCAAACTGTTTAAGCATCTTCAGCTCCAAAAGCTGTATATATACTCACGACATTACTACACAGAGATAATAAAGAAGCAGAAACAGCTAGTTTTGTGACCAAAAATTCAAAGAAGCTTTTAAGAAGCCATGTTTCCTCTAAGAGATGGTATCTTTTAGTAACGTTTGCTTTTTCCTATCTAGCTGTGTATTACTTTAAAAGCTTCTACATAAAACAAGGCATCAGAGTGGAATATAAACAATTCTATGATACTCTGATAAGACCATGACTTGTTAGCATTGGAATTTTGAGGTAAAACCAAATTTGCCCCGTATACTTACCTCTGATTCTTTATCACTTAAAGATCCCAAGCTCCCAAAACTGTGATTTGAACTTTCGTTATTTGTTGAGGCCTATCAAGACAAGTAAAATACTAAATCATTATACACAGATTTAAGAAATAGCTAATACACTATTGTCACTCACAGTTATAATAAATAACAATAAAAAAATGTCATGCTTGTAAGGAAAAAATTATTAACTATAAAGCACTTGTGACTTGCAAAGGGGTAAGAAGCTTGAAGGCAGATGTTTTGACAAGGCACAGTAAATTCAGTATTGTGATTGTTTGAAAGCCAAGTAAAACCCTAGAACATTCCAAAATGTTTCAGTCTTATTTGGGAATAGCAAAACATCCAAGAAAGATCCTACTAAATGGTTCCACGCAATGACCTTAAAAACCCAGTATTGCTGGAAGTGCTGAATACTACTAAAAATTTTCATTTTTCAAAGAAAAAGAGGGTTTAATTTTTCCCAAGACAGATTCTAGGCTATTGCAGAGATTGTCATTGAATGAATTACAAAAAAAACAATTACAAACTATTGACAATATTATTCTATATTCTTAAAGTGAACCATTTCCCCCACAGTAACTAAATTTAGACTCATAAGAAAAAAAAGGATAAAACCCAAGAAATAGACTCAAGTCACAGTATTTATTCAGACATTTTCTAAGGCTGATTTACTCAGAGATCTTTTGAACAGAAAATGGCAACAAGGACATTTTATTGAAAGAGTCTGTTCCACATTCAGGTAACAAGAAATGCCAACATCAGTTGAGCTTCTTTTTATTAAAAGGAGAAAAAAAAATCTTATACTGCTGGATAATGCTTCTGCTGCTTACATATAGGAAGGCAGAACAAATAATTTTAAGGGACTCAACAACTAGTTCCAAAGCACATAGCTTGCTTCAAAGCATTAAATTCCAGCACTGCATCAATTTGCAGGACAATACTGGCCCGTGACATCTTCTGAACAACTACATCACCTCTAAATTAAGATTTCCAGAGAAACATTAATTAAACCCACAAAACTTCCGGGTGTGTTCCCCTTCCCAGTCAGTCTTTCGCACAAAAATGTAGTAGAAAAACATCTGTATGTAGTTCTTCCTTGTGATGTCTCAGTACCTGGTCATTGGAGTCAGTTAAGACAATAAATTCAGTAACCTATGTTCATATTTCCACCCTTGCTTACTTAAAAAGCTTGAAGATGATGGGCTTATTTCCCCCACAACAATCCCAAAACTCTTCTACAGAGTAGTAGATAAGGGTAGGCATTCAAAATAGTAGTCCCGATAAAGTAGAATCCATCTCGATTTAATTACTAGAAGAATAATGACCTAGAATGTTTAAAAAAATAAATGGTAAGTGCAGCTGCAACCTCTGTATTGTCTTGCTAGGTTAGCAAAACGAGAATTTGGTATGCGTGGGTTTGGGTATGCACGTGAAGGGGAAGTTTTCTCATTTTTGTCTTCAAAGAGAAAGCAGACCAGTGGAGATCATATTTATACATCCCATTTTCCCAGTTACTTCTGCACATTGGATAAAAACGGACTTTATAAATTTTTTAAATAAAAATCTGATAAGCCTCTCTCAACATCCCCCATCAAGACTGTATTAAGAAAAAAAACAAAAGGCTTTTTCCAAACACAGCCCAGATCAGCTACTACACTTCATGTCATCTGCTTGGATACACTGAAGCATCAGAAATTAAAGAAATACAATCTGAAGTGATGTAATTGCCATTTTACTGATGGTGCAATAAATCACAGGACTAGATACTGGTATTCCCCTGTACTTCCCTGCCTCCCAAAACAAAACAAAAAGTAAGTAGGAAAACGAAGATATATTGTACTGTATACTGAAGACCATTTATGGACTGTTTCTGGTCAAAGGTAAGAACAATAGTAGTAGTATATTCTCCAAACAATTATCAAAAGCATTCAGTAGTATAAAAAAAGCACCACATTTTATCCAGCTATCCATTTGGAAACCAACTGGATACACAATAATCTGTTCAAAAGGATCCTGGAATGCATCAGGGACAAGAAATTTATGTTTTACATGGCTTAACACTGTTGTGGTTTAAGATTTGACATGTTTTTGGCAGCAGGGGGAGGAGGCTGCCACCTTTGTTTGGCACAGTTTAGGTACCAGGAGATGGGGCCACTAGCGTGGTCCCTTGTATGAAGTTCAGGATAAGAGGTCTCCTGCCTCCAATTTTGCTCCCCTCTCTGGCAGAGTGCCTCTGCCTATTTAAGGGGGGAAACATCTTTAGTCTTCTGGCATGCTCTTTTGTTCTGGAGGGGATAGGACCGAAGAAAGGAGAGCAACCACACGGTCACTGAGGTAGCCAGGAAAAGCTTGCAGAATACACACTGGTACAGTGATTTTCTTACTTCGGTCTGTGGCAAGTGGACTAACTCATCGACCACTGGTGGGAGTCACAGATGGGCTGTAGAGGGCCCACCAGAAGAATGGATGTGGGACTTCTAAAAATGTGGTTCTGACAGCAAGTTGGTTCGGTGTTGGGAGAGATGAGCCTGGGAGCAGACCCCCCACCCATGCAGACTGGAGGTGTTCATGCCAGACTGTCTCCTGTCAGGAGCAGGGAGGTGGTGGGTTTTCACATGGCCAGAGGGAACCTGTGAGGCATGTGTTCCATGAAGCAAGCAGACGGAATCTCATGCAGGGGGTTAAAAACGACTACACCCCCCCATCCTGTGTTTTACCCTCCTCTGGCATCAAGTGGGGAGGGAGGGAGGAAGTAAAAGCCAAGCCTGAGATAAACAGAGGGGTGGGGGGAATGTGTATTTAATATCTTCTTGTTCTCTTTTGTGTCCTACACTAATTTAATTGATTGTGGTTTTGTTGTTTTGAATTAAATTGATTTTGTTTCCCCTAGTCCAGTCTGTCTTTTGACCATGGCTGTAAGTAGTGTGTGTAGCCCTCCCTTAGTCCTTGCCTTGACCCTTAAGCAGTTGTTTTGTTTTCTCCTCCTGGAGGAAATAAAACAACAGTGTGGCTTTAGTTGCTGGCCAGGTCTAAAGAGTGACAAGAGTGAAGAAGCAAATTATCTGTTTTAAATTTGATTTTTTTTCTGGCTAATTCCAATGAACAAACTTGAGAACCTGAAAACAGAATGTAATTTGGGTAAAAGTGAACTCATGGGAACAATGGACAATAAAGAAAGGCTTGAACAGATTTATGGAAACAGGTAAGCAGTGACTCACAGAGGATCAAAGTTTAAAGAAAAGGAAACCCAAGAAATTTGGTAAATACTTTTAAAGAAAATGCATTGCATACATAGCAGTAGACAAGAGTCTGAGGAGTGAAGACTGGCAATAAGGCAAGGGACCAACACAGATGTATCAAAAACTAACAGAAGGGTTTATAAATATACCAAAATTTAAATGAAGTTAGAAGGTGGTACAGATGTAGTCACGATAAAAGACAAATAGTAATTTGAATTATGTGCAATTACTTGAGCAATTATAATGAGCTGATAAATTAGGGGAGTACGTGGTACTAGAGAATCCAAGGAATAACACTAAGGAAAGATGGTCCAGAGTTACTGGGTATGTCTCTGTCTAATTTTAATCATGAGATATGGCAAATATACATCTTTTCAGTCATAATTAGAAGGCAATTAAATAAAGAGAACACAACAGTGCCTTAGCCACACTGTGTCAATCCAACCTGACTCCATCCCTATACCACTTAACTCACTTCTTGGTTAAGATAATAGTAACAGAAGTGAAATGGCACCTTTTTACAGCTTTGTGAGTTACTTTCATGTCACTCTCAAAAACAATTCAGAAGATATGACGCAAGATCACTAAGCACTTAATTCTTTATAGTTTGTTAATAGTCATCAACAAATCACAGAAATTTAATCAGCATCTGCTAATAGGTAGTATTTTGTTCTGTAATCTAGACTGGTAGTTAAAATGTGTAATAGGAAGTGAAAAAATACTAACTAAGTTTGTGTAAAATACTTAAAACATGAGGACACTGCAAACACTCTGGCAACAGAATTCAAAAGTATCTTGGTCATGGAGGAAACATGCCTAAAAATTTGTAGTGTATCTTTTTAACATCGGTTCATTAAGTACTGCACTCGGTGAAGAACACTCAAATACACAAATACAAACCAGAGTAATTCTGGCTAGACAACAGTATTGCAGAAATCTGTATCAACCAAATATGGAAAGTATTTAAGCTCCTCTGCTCAATGTTCATAAGGTTTTTCTTCAAGTGTTGTATTGTGGTTTACATACTAATGGGCAGACTGCAAAAAGTCTACAATGAAAGTAAGTAAAATTTAGAAGTCTTTAGTTTTGTTAATCTTGATATGTTAGTCTTCAAACAAGTTTAATCTTAAAAACAGAGGTCATATGAGACTCTCTGTCTATTTCAAGCTGAACTGTAAGTAACTGGCCATCTGCAAAGGGACAACTGCACTTAAATACTGGGGAAAAACTTCCCTCTCTGACCACACGTGCACTAGAGCAAAACCACAAAAAAGCCTGTCTAAGCCCATTTCCCCGTATTTTAAAGAACAATTCAGTGTCCATGCCATAGATAGTTTCAGAATAAACAATCCTATCTCAAAGCAAAATAACAGACTAAGAAGGATTTTCCTGAGAGCCTCTTCCAACCCAATACTTTTACAAGTAAATCATGTGAGAAATATACAAGTGAGATAGTGTGAGATAAATTAGTATTTCAAAGATGACAGATCTGGATGAATGCTCTTAGAACTTACTTTTGCTCCAACACTGCAACTTCCAGTACTCCCAGTGCTGCCACTTACTACTCCTGTAAATCTCGCCTCCAGCAATTCTTGTCTTCTTGGGTCCAGGCTATGAAGTTCATCCATTGCTCCTAAAAGCCATAAATAAATTCATTATATTCCCTAATATCTGCAGTGGAATATTTTACAAACAAGCCAAACATACCATCGGCCTATGCAAAGAATGGATCTATACCCTCAAGGTGATGACGATTCACCATCTGTTACCTAACAATGAATGCACTCAGTGAATTGCAGAAATTTTGGGCAAAGTTCTGTGGATCAGAATAGCCTTGTCAATTTTGGTGAAAATTGAAACCTGTTAGAGGCCTCTGAGAGACATGGAGTCTGAAGTGCTGCGATATGCCAACCAGGCAATTATTTACAGATTAAAAACTAGCTGACAGGAGCAAAATACTTTCCAGCATAAACCCTCCCAATTCTGCAATCCCCTTGTTTTCCATATTACTTAAATTGTTTAGGCTATCAATGTCCAAGACAAACATGTAACTATAAGAAAAAAAAGAAAATCAGAAGGTAGACCATAGTCCCCAAGACATGGAGGTCCCCACCACGTATAATGCAGTGTTACATGGAGGTTCAAAGGGCAGGATGCAAGGAACAGGATCAGCAGGATCAGTGGGATCAGAAAGGAGCCAAGAGTAACAGAGATCCTTGCACAGGTGGTGCCTCTGAGAGAGCCCTGCTAACTGAGGTAAAGTGGTGCTGCTGGCATCCGCAGGGAAAGTAAGGTGGAAGGAAATGGAGGAACAAAAGGAGGTTCTGATGAGCTCAGCCTACATGAGTAGGCTGCAATATTATGTGCAGCTTTCTAATTTGTATTTGAATCACTTACTGCTATTTCATGAGTCTGAAAGATGATCTAGACAAACAGCCTTCCATATTTGCTGCTGCATTCTTTGTTTTTATCTTTTCAACTACTTGAACATTCAGTTTATCTTCATTTTGAAGCATTTCATTTGCTTTATAGCTCAGCCTACATGAGTAGGCTGCAATATTATGTGCAGCTTTCTAATTTGTATTTGAATCACTTACTGCTATTTCATGAGTCTGAAAGATGATCTAGACAAACAGCCTTCCATATTTGCTGCTGCATTCTTTGTTTTTATCTTTTCAACTACTTGAACATTCAGTTTATCTTCATTTTGAAGCATTTCATTTGCTTTATTTTAAATAGGATATTTAATGCCAAAGTCCTCACACCCTATTTTAATAGCATACCCCTCAAGTAACTTATAAAGTTATACAGCCTCTCTTTTCTCAACTAAGACGTAAGTTTATGCTTTTGAGTCCCACAGGACAAGAAGGGGCTGAAAGTCATAAGTATGTATATTCAAATAGTGCTATGAAAAAAAGCTTTTGGAATTCCCTTTTCACAAAAACTACAGTTTGCAAAGTTTAAGTGATCCTATGAACTTCTACCTAACAGCTAAGCATCCCAACAAACAAGGCATCAGTGTAGCTTTCCTCACCATTAAGACACGAGATGCTTTCTTGTATGACTCTCAGGTATCTCACAAACGTTTAACATGCAAGAACGAGACATTCCTTTCTGTACCACACATTTTGGCCACTCCTGGCCGTACAGCTAATCCTCCTAGCAGAGAAAGCACTGGCTCTGCTATTGGGCTTATTCAAGCTGTCCCTGTTCCCACAGGAAGGCAGATGACAGCAAGTGTGGTGTCAGTGCTTCTTTACCGCACAGCCGAGTACCCAGAACTCCTCTGATGGGAGAAAAACACACCAAGAGAAAGACAGATGGGAGGGAGACATTCTAGAACTGTGTTGTTGGCAGAGTCCTCATTTGAAAAATCAAGTCACGAGCAACAGGTTGAAGATGCTGCATTTTGTTTCTGGAGGTGGGAGAGTTTACTCAAACACAGCCACATACAGCTCTCTTCTCCAGCAATGCAGGGGAATTACCCAGTTTTGACAATGCAGCTGGCTTATTATTACCAGTTGTTAACACCGCTTCCGAATGTGCCTAGTAAAAATTCCTCCAATTTCTACATAGTTTAGTTTGTAAGCTCTCCAGGGTAAAAACTGTTTCACTACATGTATGAACAGTGCAGAACAATCAGGAATCTCTTTAAACTCCTGCTTCCTAAAATGTGCTTCTGTATTGCTTCCAAGAGTTTCAAGAACAAATTGTACACCTCTTGTATGTGCAAAATATATTTCTTATATTTACACATTATGCAATAAGGTGCTTTTTTTTTTCAAAAACAGATGTGTACAGCATACCTTTCCTAGTATGTATGCAATTATTACCTTAATGGGGAAGTATTGCTCTGAAAAAGCGAAAGAAACTAATCACACCAGACACGTCAGGCAAGTTTAAATGATGATTTTTTTTGCTTCATAATAGTAAAAGAGCTTAAGTGTACATCACTCTGAAGTAACCAACTAGTTTACCAACATAATCCATTAATGAAGTAGGACTAGCAATATTTTGATTTACTAACCTGACAGACACCGCCCACAAAAGTTCAGAGCTTACTTAAAATTCCTAACATAATTCTAGCAATTACAAACCATACATATATTAGAGAAACATATACTACCATACCCTCTATTGTTTATTTTATTAAATATGGGAAAGCAATAATCACTATGGATAACTATTCTCTTCGCTATTTTTGCTGGAGCAGGGTTTTTTTGTTATGTTTTGGATTTTTGTTTCGGCTACAGTTGTTAAATATCCAGAACGAAAAAGCAACACACATTCGTCCATCTTTGTGATCTGAAGGACAAGACAGAAAAGCTAAGATTCAAATCTTCTTTCAACACAGAGCAAATCCTAGTAAGATGTACTAAACTGCTTTCTTCATTCATGCTGTAATTTAAAATACACAACTCACTCCCAGACACACAGCTGTTTCTTCAAGGACACAGAGTTCTGTGCGATCCTTCAGTTCTCAGCACAAGCTACCTACTTTTCAAGGTACCATAAACTTTAAGGCACAAAAAACCCCCAATTTTTTTAAACACCAGATTTTTATCAATTCTCCTGCTCACAGAACACTTTGCTGCCCACAAGACTGACATAGCTTACAGTTTTGAAAATATACTTAGATTTCTTACTTGAACTAACTTCATCACTTACCCCTGAAGACAACTCACTAACTCAAAGGACACACAATCACATTCACTAGTACTTACAGCATTATTTACAAGGATGTGAAACAAAAGACTGGCATTCAAACTTCAACTATTATTCAAAGATACCTAGAAGATTCCCAAAATTCACAGCAGAGCTCTAAGAACTACTTTACTTTATTTCTTGTAACCTCCACAGATTTTGGGATACTTCTTGTAGTAGTACTTTTAAAAAGTAACCATCACTACCTAGTTCTTATATTTTTGGAGAGTGGCGCTATCTTACATATTAATTTATCTTTCAGAACCTTATAGACCCTCTCCTCTAAAAATTAATCTAAAATACACAGGATTTTTTTTATCCTGAAAATGACACTTTTTGCAAGAACTCTCTTGAAAAAAACTCCAATCTCCTCTGAGAATTTGTTAAGCACTGGGTTATGTCAGAAGTGAAAGTTATAAATTCAGAGAAGCAATTCATAAGCTTTTTCATGGCATTTGTTATAATCCTTTATATTGTGTTCTCTTAGCAAAACAGAGATGTAAGAAATCAGAGGATTCCCCACGGTCATTTAAATTTTTCATAACTGGTAACCAGAAAAAAAATAAAGTGCAACTACACCTGCACCCTAAGGCCTCACACCTCCAAATACAGAAATACTTGCAAAAGATCTACTTATTTTACCAAATTTATCTCAGTAAAATTGACATTTTAGGAGAAAAAGTTTAGCAGAGCTGCAACTACAAGTCTTCACTTCTAAAAACTGGATCTTTTGGGACACACATGTACTACAACCTCTATCTCGAGCACTGCTAGACTACTGAGCAGCAATGCAGACCCAAACACAAAGACTTGACAGATCAGATGTAGTTTTCTTTCCCACTAAATATGGAATCAAGCTCCAAGACTCAAACTTTATCGTCGACTCTTTTATTACCCTGAATGGACTCTTGTTTTCCAGCAATCAATTACAGCTTCAGGATGAAGAAAGATCAACAGCTTCGCACATTGTCAGCTTTCTACAATGAAGATCACGTTCATTATGCAGAAGCCAGATTCTCCTTAGAACAACCCTCCAGATCAGATTGAGGCCCCCTACTCCTACATTCAAGGCCAGCACAAACCACCTTTCACTTAAGTGAAAGGCGTACTCGTTTGGTCTGGTTTCTTTAACAGAGTTATACACATACAGCTTTTAATGCCAAAGCAAAATACTTCAACACAGAGATCTATCTATTGAAGACAGTTCAACAATAGCCCAAAAGTAAATTGAATTTCCTGATATGCTCCTAGTAGGTATGAGCAATATGTCCAATATATTTTTAGGAACACTTCACATAAACATTGATATTACCACCTCTTCACTGACAGTAGCATCCTTGAGATCAGTAAATCTAATATCCAGCTAAAAGGGCAAAGGTGGGAAAAGAAAGCTTAAATTAAAGAGCTTAAAAAAAAAAAAAAGGGTACACATTTCAAATAGCAAGAAGATCAGCCTGGAAAGCAGCTTTTTTAAGAAAATCAAAATTCCTTTAAAGGTATCAGAAAATCTCCGATGAACAGCAGACTTTAAGCATGGTAACCATTCCAAGTATAGAAAACATTATTTAATAGCATTGCAATGCTATTAAGTAACTGTTTATTTCTATTTGGAATATCCCAAATATGTATTTATCCCATTGTGTTGATGCTCTAATAATTTAACTTCATAACAACTGAATACAACTCTTATCATTCTAGAACACACATGTACCTGCAAATAAAAGGAAAGTTTTAAAATATCAAATGCAAAACAGACTACAGAAAATTACTAAAAATACTTAAAATTACTAAATACTTATATAAAATAGTTAAATACTTTAAAATACTTAAAATTACTAAAAATTACTTAAAATACTTAAGCAGCCTCGTAAAAAAAAAAAGCCCACATAACTACTTTTCTTCTTTCACCAACATTAAAATGCATCTTGTCTCTGCATTCGCATGTATTTTCTTTAAAGTGAGCTACTCTCTTGTCTCATTTCGAAAAGCACCCAACAAAGTCAAACTAACCAAACCATGCACTCATCTTCATTCTTCTCTTACCTTTCTGAAACTCTGGACTTTGCTTATTGCAGAACCAACAAGAAAGAACTTTTTCATTCTCCAGGAAAAAAAGGTAATGAAGCTAACATTTCTGCCTCCAAGAAAACAAACTATTTGGTAACAAATTGTTTTGTAGTTACATAAATGCTAGCAATTTATGCATCATGTTGACCAAGGTCTCTTCCTATTAGAAGTAAAACTTTCTATTTATTACAGCTTATAGTTTATATACGCTTCAGTACCTTATAAAGCCAATGGGGAGTAAAGCAACCCAAACTAAGTTGTGAGTGAAGGAACATTCAGAGCTCTAAAATACAAGTTTAATCAAGTGGAAAAGCATGGCAAACCAAAATACAGTAAGATATCAAACTGTATGGAATGAATGCAAATTTCCTTATTTTTAAATCAGAAAAAATGACACCTGTTCCATTTGAAATGGAACGTTTGGGCTGTGATATTAATAAATTAATAAAAAAACCCCACAAAGTTGACCTGTGTTGCTAAACTCTGTTTGGTAGTCTTTCTCCCATAGCATGTTTTGGGTAATCAGAGAAAACAGAATTGGAAACAGCCCTGAAAACTACTATTGTGCTAAGAAAACAAGTTGAGATGCTAGTGTAATGGCATAAAGCCAAGCAGCAGTAATTTGAGAATAGTTCAATACTAAGATGAATTCCAAGCAAAAAACACAGCCTACCCCTAGCAGAAGGCTTTGAAGTGCGTCACCATGCAATGCGAATCACAGTCCTGAGGACACAGTCATTCAGTACTGCAGACTCAGAAGTCAAGATCGGACCAGTCAATAGGGCAAACAGCAAGATACAATCTTTGAGATTTAAAGTAAAACAAACAAAAAAATGCCAAATCCGTATTTACCTCCTAACAATAGCTACATAACCAAAGCCTAGAGGACACTATTTACCAAGGTCCTGGGATTCCAGCTCTTCCAAAATACCTGGAGTAACAACAATCAGCTACAGATTACTCATGACAAAGTTTAACCCGGAAATTTAGCAATGATTCCAATGAAGAGGATTAACTTATTTTACAGAGGACTATATAGCTATGGTAACTTCCCAACAACAAGTAACATGAAAAAGTTCAGGGGGCTACATTCAAGTTGAAAACCTTCACTGTAGCTGAAGTCAAACAGCAGCAGTAGATGCAACAGAAAATGGGAAAAAATACATCCTGATGTTCAACTGAAACTAGCTGTTTGAAAAGATCTTAAGGGATAAGCAATTCCTAATGAGAGAGAGACATTTCTAAACTCAGGGTCAGGAAAGAACAACATCCATTTAATTAATCAAGAGTTGTTTTAAATGCACAGCGAAAATGCAACATTTCTTCAGGACCTGAGGGAGTAACACCGAAGAACACAACACGGAAAAAGAAGTATAAAAATAGTATTTCTCACTGAAGTTATCTTCTGTTTCCTAACAAACACATCCCCTACCACTGCTGTGGTACCTAGATGAATTTAAAATGCTTTTCTTAATAATCTAAAGAGATTTTCTTCAACAAACTGATCCTCTTAAAATGAGAAAGTCTTTGTTCAAAAGAATGGGCAGAGGGATGCAGGCAAGCAAAAGGTGACTACTGCTTACAGAAGGCTGGAGGGGTGAAAGCAAGCAAGCAAGCAGGGAAAAACCTGGATAATTAACAGGCAAACAGATCAGGTTTTAGTCTATATAAAACCTGTTGTAGATACATAACATAACTGGCAAATTTTGGCCTGAAAAGCACAACTATGGTAAATTTCACAAATTATAATAAAAAATCTTTGTCATAAATATCAGAAGAGAGCATTTTTTGACAAATGTAAAATTTGTGTCTGCTGATTACAGTTCTTTGATTGTTGGATGCAAAGTTGTTGAAGATCGTAACAGAGAAAATGAGGTTTTTCTGACGGGGAGGGGAAACGAAAACCCCAAACACAATGACTGTTTCCCACAAACTAAAGAGTTGACAAAGAAATGCATTTTGGATAGGTTGTTGGATTACCTGGATTCTGTCATTCAGTGTTAATTCTTCTGGTGCTGAAAGGACAAGAAAATAGTCCCTGTGTCCTTTCTTTCTCCAAGATGCAGTCTATTTCTTCTTGAAAGTCTTTTTAAGATGTTCGTTTTTTTTTTAAATTACCATTGCTCACTTTTTCAAAAATGCTACTTGAACATTGTTTATTTCACTTTCCACAACAGTTCAACAGTCCAGAAATTTGATCTAAAAATAAAGAAAACTTTGGCTGTTGGACACATAAGTAATTTTCTGCAAATCACTTCTACAACAGAAATCAATTCTTTAACACTAAAAAAATTCTAATGATCTTCAGACTTCATCTCCATGCTGCCAGTTTTTGGATTCCAATTGTCTACCAACAACCTGAAAAGGAAAAATTAATTCCAGAGAAATATGTTCCTGAGGAACCTCTGCTAACGCCTTGAAGACAAACTTGTGAATAAACCACTTGGGCCAACTCTAGATCAGCTAGAAGACGTTTGTGGGTAACATTTAAAGAACATTTAATTCCCCCACTTTTCAGCCAGGTGCCCTATTCTAAGGATCTCATGACCATTATGTGTCTCATTGGATGACTGTAGGCAGCAGAAGCAGTGATGAATTTACAAGTTGCCTACCAGTGACTTTATCTGGCCACAAAACAACACATACACATGTGCGTGGGTATATGCCACAAGGATGGCAGCTCATAATGGCTCATTCAGAGCTCAGGGAGTGATTCATAGTACAGAGAGGACAATAGCTCCCCAAGGGTCTATTCTATTGTAATTGGGTCTGAACCAGGCATGCAACTGTGTCCAAGGCAACCCGGTGATGCCTCATTTCTGATGAGTCCCTCTAGCAATTCTACCCTTTGGAAGTATAACCGAATTGCCTGAAAGCCACACATAGCTCAAGAGCAATGCACCAGCCTCCTAAAGCAACAAAGAGCTCTTATTTCTGAATGATAGCATTCACCCCTACACACTACATGTAAAGTAATTGCACTTTTCTTCAACACCACAGACAACAAACCTATTGCACAGGTGTAAACACAGCCTGTTTGAGGCACAGCACAGTACCAAAGAAAGATAAGCAGTAATGTAGGCAATAGAAAGACTTGAAAAGAAAGAAAAAACCCCACTGACTAAGCACCTTTAAAAATTACATCCCAAACCTAAATAATGGTGAAGTCCATGCCCTATGACAGCTTTCAAGACTGAAGTCTGTCTAACCATTAATGGCACTGATGGCTCTGAAAGCCACTGAAACTTTTGCAATACTCACTGCAACAATGGCATGCTGTGTCTCATTCTGATCCTGTTCACTATTCAGAAAATGAGTCAACATTTAGTTGTATTTGGCATGTTAATCATTATAACAGGTTGGGTATTAGCCAGACTTTTCTTTATGCTAACTATTCCTGAAGGAATTCTTCACAGATCAAGTTTTTCCCATCTTGCCCTAGAAATTATTATGCCATTATTTTTGCAGTGCTTTTTTCCCTATTAACTATAGGAATTGGCAAGTATAGGATAATTAAAGAGAAGATATAGCATACAACATTCAACATGACATCTACCTATCCATTTCCCAAACTTCTAATGTAACTCCACGTGCACCATCTACAGGAATAATCAGCATAGAAAATACGGCTATGAGCAATAGAACCACAACAAGGTCCTTCCTGAGTCTGTTGAATAGTGTTTAGCATGATAAATGAAGGGGAAAAGGATAACAGAAGGAACATGCAGTATATTACTAGCATCCTGAAAGCTGTTTATCTTGGAACTGCCACCCCTCAAAGCAAAGAGGCTGGATATTGAAGACTGGTATCACTCTATTTTCTCCTTTCCTCCATGCACCTTAACTAGACAAAAACTGAATTCAACAGATCAGTTCATGGACATAGTAACAGAAACATTTGCTGTGCCCAACAGCAGAACAGTCCATCTGGAAGAATAATTCCTCACATCCAAAATTCCTCTCCATGTCCAGTAATCCCTTCTAGGCTCTTAAAAACATTATTGAGTTAGCTAAAATCAGAGGATACTTCCTACGTCGAAATCCCAAACTGCAAGATCTTTCCCCACGATGAGAGCCTTCCTCTGTCAATGGAACTGAAAAGCCACTATAACAAATACTCCACATAAAAGTTCCATAAGGGATATTATTTACTGATACTAATGCCCTACTTAAACATACTCTGAACTCATACAACTAAGAGTTTAAATAATAAAAAATTTGCTAAAAACAGATTTCCCAAGTTGTTGGCTACAATACGATATGCAGAACAAGCCTGACAAGAGTCAACTCTCTGAATATATACAAATGAGATGGGTGATACCCAGAACACATTCTTTACAAGGAATGGTACCCATTCCTTTGAAACTTGTAGTTACGCAATCCCAAGTATCACATTTTCCTGCTTTTTAAAAACCTGAATTACTCATTTCCAATTGTTCTCTAGATTATTCTGAACTGCCAAGAGTGATCAAAGAGCAGGTTCTGATTTGGCAGAAGGATTTTGATGGCTTTTCAACACCATCAACTTCTGACGTTTAACAGTGGGCCAGCAGAGACAGAGTGTTTCAAAGAGGCAAGTAGGTTTATTAGCACACTCTTCACTTGCCATTTTACTCTCATCACAGTTTAAGACAGTGATACCCAAGAGTAGGTTTATTGACTAGTTGACTCTCACTGTCTGAAGTACCGCTCTACATGTTTAGTCCATTTAGAACACATGTACAGATACTGAAAAACAAGTGCATCTTCAGGAAAACTCTTTTGTAATGACAGCATCAGATCTGAACATCTGCCAAGGGGACAGAATAATCAGAGACACAAAGCATTCATTTAAAGTGCTTTTAATAATATTTTTAAGACAACTGTCAGTTTTGGCAGCAACTGGGTAGCCAACTAATATATTCTCCTGATATTTCTTGTCATCTGTGACCCCTATAGTCTATGCCTGCATAGATGTGATACTATCCTCTCTGAAGTCTACCATAAACAATCACATCTAGATTCCATCTAGCTTTCTCCTGGAAATAGAAGATTCATTACACAGCTGTAAGGTCAAAAGCAGTAACCTTCCTTTCTTCAGAGTTAAGAACAATGCTCTGGTTAAGGAAAAACTACACTAAATGTATTGCTTTATAACAGTATGCTACCAAGTTCAAGGGGAAGATCAGTAGAAAATATGATGGCACCCCTTTAGGTTGCTTTAGTCTACTGGAGATCCTCAGTCAATCAAAAGTACACAAGTCCTTCTTCATGTCCCACAGGGCAGTAATAATGTTGCTGTATTGCACTGTACTGCTACTATCTATAAACAAATACACAGACAAGAAGTTTATGCTTACAATCCCTATATGAGGTAAGAAAAGTCTATTTATATTTTATAGAAATCAGCTAACATCTTGACCAAAATTACGCAAGACATCTGTGGCAGGAACACTAGAAGACCGTCTTCCTAGGTAGCAAACACCTGCCTTGAACACCACATATGCAGGTGATGTGCTGCCTGCCTATGTCTACCAGCTCCCTTTTCATTTCTGTGTAGAGGAATCTGCAGCAGTAACTGGTGCTTCCGACAGCTCTGTAAAAGGTATCCAAACAGAAAGAGAGAAGCATAATTTGTCCATTTCAGCTTCATTTCCTGCAAAACCAGACACTCCCTGTCCCCTTCGGGAAGAAGCAGCAAGCAGGGAGAAGCATACTGCAAGTTCATGGGTCACTTGTTAGTGATGCAGGTAGCAAGACAACACCAGTTTTGTGATACCCTCAAAAAGTGCATCACACGATGAACAAAATCAGTACCATCCCTCTATCTATTTGTATGCTGAAAAGGACTAAAAGCCTGCAGCAGTCCTGAAGAAGAAACATCTACTTAGAGAAATACTAGAAAATACAGCAAATTTCATTTGCTGCCTTCAATTATAAGGAAACAAATCAGGAGCTCTAAAAGCTCGAGCCCACGAAATGGCTTCTGCAAGAATTTAAAATGGCACAGGCCTTTTGCACATATCAAAAATAAACAGTAGTTTCTACTATCTAAGGAAGGAATGAAAAGGAAGTTAAAAGCAGAGGTCACCTACTGAACAGGAAGAGTGAGCAATGTCCCTTTCCCACAGGGTTTTGGTTCTTACCCACACTCCTCAGAAGAAGTAAACTATGAAGGAACAAATACAAACTGTGCACTTTCCCCCCAAATAAATTTGTTTGGAATTCACCTGTAGGGTAGAAAGGCAGTCCAAACCCCCCAACAATTTCATAGAATAAATTTAACTTATTTTTCTGAGTTATAATACCAGTCATTTGGTATTTGAAAGCTGTATTTGTGTTAATAGGAGCGTGTTTCAGTTGTTAATTCTCTGAACTTCCTAATCTCCTTACTTCTGTAGCTCCTACTGCCATTTCTGCCCTCACGATCCTCAAAATCTCCACAGTGCACACAGCTCACCGACTCCCGTGGCTGAGGGAATTGCTCTGCTCCCTGAAGCACACAGGGCATAATTAACTGCCAACCACACTACATAATCCTTACACTGTATCATTCTCACATGATGAGGAAGACTTTATAAAGAAGAAATTAAAAAATCCTGTCTTTCCAAATACATTAATCTATTTCACTCAGAAAACTGTGATTGACTAGAATTTTAAATCCCATATACTCACGAGGCCACAGTATAATATCAAACATGCAAAAAAGCTGATTACACCTTTAAGATTGAGACAGTAAATTCACCTCTGAGCATAACCACGAGATTCACGAACTATTTTGACTTTTGAACTACACGATTTTAAGAAAAAAAAAGTATTGACCTCAAATAACACTGTCAATTTCTCGTTTCAAAATACCTGTGTGGCACACAGAGCACACAAAATACTACAAATTTAAACAAAATTACATTAAAAGACTACAGAATCACAAGCGTCATGAGAAACCACCACATCACCAGACAGCTCATGCAATGGGGACCCTGCCTTCTGTGCTGAATAAGGCCATGTAATGTGCAAGATGGCTGTTTTTCTCCTGTAGGAACCCTTGATAGAGGGTAGGTGGTGCTTAAAGAATCAGGTTTTGACGGTTTTTTGTCGTCGTTTTTAAATTTACAACTCAACCAGCAGCCTCTGAACTGACAGGACAATCCAAGCTTCCCTGAATAGGGGAAGAAATTAATTTCCTCAAATTCCCTTGTAGGGAGGAGCCTCTCAGAATACAGCTCTAAATATTACAGAAACATAAAAAGCTGATGTGTTAATGACTTCACGTATATTTTCCTAGGACCTTGCAGTATTGCTCCCATCCTGCAGACAGGGAGAAAATGAGACTTGTATGAAATCACACATGAATGGATGAAAAAATCAGGTTTAAGGCTAAAGGGAAAAAATATTTTAAACTTTTTACTCATCCTTCTTACAGCACAGCTACAAAGCTTGTCAATACCAACAGTATATGTTAGACTCAGTTGTGCCTTTGTATACTGAACATTTTTAAAAATTCAGCACCCATCCAGTTCACAAAGAAACATCCTATGTAATCATCTGTCAAAAATTTGCTTTTACTGTTGCTCAGCATTATCATCAAAGAAATTTGCATTACAGCCGTTTCTCCTATCCAGCACTCAACGCCTAATTTTAAACCAGATTTCTTTTCTGCTACACTATCACTTTCATTCAAGTTTTAGAAGAAAGAAAGAAGTGATTCTCATTCCTTTCAACATCGTCCCTTCCTGAGAACTGCCCATCTTGCAGGCTGAGTGAAGAACATTTCATGAAACAAAGTCTGTGATCACGTGAATAAAATCTCATAGCACAAATGCAGATAAAGTCCTGAGGGCCACCAGAAATTAGGGAAGGACAGAGTTCTAAGACTTTGACAACAACAATAACAACAAAACAAACAAAAACCCCTCCAAGTATATATTCAAAACATATTTGGAGACACCAGTAAAAATATTTATATGCAATTAACATCATCCACCACCTAGAAGCACTTGAACACTCAGCTGCACAGTACTAGTTGCCCTACAAAACTAGCCACGTTTTTCTTAGTTAAAGGATAAGGACATTACACTGGCTTCTGTGGACCACTGCAGCCATAATTTAAGTAAAAACAAGCGTGATACAAGTTCTCGTCCCCAACTGACAGGAGATGAAGCAAGATTCCTCCTTAAAATAGCTCACGCCAGAGGCAGGGGAGGACCATGAAATTTCTTGGAGGGCTGAAGTGGGCTACAGCCTATTTGACAGAGACAGAACAGCCAGTATTACCAAGAGGTAGCAGCTCACCTTACCACTGGTTGACAAATCAGGATGTGTTTCACCTTGTGTACATTTACCACAACTGCTTCCACACTCCTGACGCTGGGGGTAACTGAACATCAAGCTGACCACACAGGAGATTTTTAAAAACTGAATAAATGTATGGCAGACTTGGAGAGGATCTAGGACTGAGCCAGGCTTACCTTCATCAGTTAGAAAGGGCAGACAGTCCACACGAGACCAGTGTCTGTACAACCAGACAAGCTAAAGCCTTGCTAAGTCTCCAGATGCAGAGGGGTACCTGCCACACATGCACGCTCCCTCCCCCAGCCCACTGCTTTAGCAGGCCCTCAGTGATGAAAAGACAACTGGAATTTAAGAACTAGTAAAAGCAACTGAATCAAAACACATCAGGAAGGAGAAAGTTTGACCAACAGCTATTCCCAGGGAGAAAAAATAATGGTTGAGTTGGAGGCCACCCTCCTTGCCCTGCCCTGTGCCAGGCAGGAGCCACTGCTGCTGGCAGGGCCTAGGCATGCTACGTGTTCCCAGAGGCGGCAGCCCCAGCTGTTGCAGATACTGCATCACCACAGTTAATATGCACACGCGATAAAGTCTACTCACAGGAAAACTTCTGAATATAAAACAGCAAATGCAAATGACTGAGTACACAATGCAGGTTTTGGTACAACTGTTAGAAAAAAATTAGTTTAGTCTCTAACAGCTAGTCACACCATTATTTTGGTAGTTAACTGAATCACAAATTCACTATTTTCATTTACTGTTTCCACATAATAAATCATTGTTCTGTGAGTACTACATGCTAACGTGATTGTTTACCAAATGAAAGAACTTGTACCAAAAATGTCTTTTATTTTGCCAGAAATAAACTCTTCTGCTCAGTACCTTTCAATCATTCATACAACAAACCAAATAGATACAATGACTCAATTCATGTAATAAAAAGTAACCATGATGACCTGATTTGACTAGAAAACATGGATATTTTCCATTATTAAAGACTAAAGAAATACTAAGAAAATTTGTTATTTCCCAAAACTCCCTCATTTAGACCTTTATCCACAACAATCTTAAAACTGGATTTCACCTTTTCTCAAGTAGTAACTGGTGGTCAAGCAGAATTTTGACGCCCAAGATAAACCAACATTTCTCTCCAGTCTTTCTAGACACAGGTGGCTGCAAACTCCTGACTGCACGAAGCAATCACCATTTCTGCTGGCACTACAACGGGACAGCTCCCACATGGTGACACACCGCAGGACACAAGAGGAGAGACTCCCAGCTACATCCCTGCAAAGCTGTGTCACTGTGCGCGCCTCCAGCTGAGCATGGGCGGTCAATGCATCAACCTGCTCCCTTTATCAAAGCCCACCCTCCCTCAACAGCATTCACAAATGAAAGCTGAGCAGGGGGCCCAAGATTTGAGGAAGAAAATGACAGTTTAGAGAAGCACAGGGGAAGCAAAGGAACAGGATGAGACTGAAGGTCACCCTTGTGGCCCAGCACCAGTCAGGAAGGGAAACCAGTGGTGGGAGGAAGCAGGCCAAATGACCTGGTCTAGGAGAGAGTACACACTGCTCCATTGCCAGAGAGCCACAGGGATGGTGACACACCACCAAATTCTGCAACTTCTGACAGTCACTGGTCCTCCTGCCTCATCACTCACTTAGAAAGATAGATTTCAAAGCTGCAAGAATGAAAACAAAAAAAGTAAAAATAGCCGGTTCTCTCTCTCTTTATTTTTTTGGTACGAACAAACTTGAAGAAAAAGAAGAGATTTAAGGAAAACAGCGGGAAGGTGGTGTCAGACGCTGGCAGAGACTGGTGCCTGTTGTTTGCACTTCTCTAGAAGAGAAAAACAAGTGAAAGGCTCAGAGAGAACAGCATGTTGCGATTTAGCCAGGAGAACAAACCAGGTCAACTTTCAATCACACGGCACAGGAGGGGGAAAGAAAAAAAATTTTTTTAAAAAAAATCACTATTAAGGTCATTTACTGGCAAGTATTTTGTTGTCACGGCTTCAATATTTCATTCCCAAATTATGATATATGTTGCAAGTATAACAAATTAGGAGAAAAAAACCACAAGAACTATAATGTTAACCCATAGTGCAACAGACAACCATAGTCTTGCTTTTTTGTAAACTACATGTTTCTATTCTTCTGTTTAAAGGAGAACAGCAGTATAAAATGCTGAAACTCAAGATATGGCAAAACTAGCACAATTAATCTAGCAGCCAAACTGTGTACCATTTGCAACATGTATCAGCAAGTTCAGCAAAATCACAAAATTTGAAAAAAATGAAAAGTTTTTAAGAAGTATGTGGTAAGGGACAACAGGAATTTAGAACATTTTTACTAAAAAGCAGCTGAAGTTCTTGTGTAAGCTTAGCTTGTTTACGAGACCACAATGGGGGATGGGGGGTCCTAACAACAGCATTAGTATTCCTAATGATCAAACACACAGCTCATCAAGATTTGAAACACACATTTTGTGTATATATAAAGGTGTGTCCATGCATGATATATAAAATTACTTCTTCCTTAATACTAACCACTTGGATGTTCTGGACATGACAGCATGTAGCAAGCAAGGAACAGAAGTAAAAAAAAAAAAACACCTCTATCGATGCAGAATACAAGATACCATTTAACAAGGAAGCAAAGCCCATAGTATTCGCCTTTCATAGTTTGAATACTGGTGTTACCCCTCTTAGGCATTATTAGTATCACAATCACTTAATAATACAATTTAATTAGAAAGAGGTAGTATGCAATCTGATTATATAAGTAGAGGTAAATTAAATACGCAATGAACTTCACAAAAAACAATCATGTACTGAGGCGATAACATGTACAGCAAAAAGTGCTTTTTTATGTCTATTAAAAATCCTAAACCTGCATCTTCAGGAATTACTTCTACTTGTATCATATGGTAACTCTAAAATATGAAAATCCCACTCCTCATAATGGCCCTTTCATAATACTAAGTACAAAGGTACTCTAACAAGAATTACTCCACTTTATTCAAAGCTAAAGCTTATAGAAAACTTGCAAGACAGCTTTTTACCATAGTTCAGTACTGTGAATAGAACTACTGAAACTAAAATGCAACTCTAATCATCAGAAAGTTTCTAAAACAGGTATCAAAGACACAACCAACAGCCAGTTCAAGGAATAACTGACTTACAAAACAAACACAATCTAGTGACTAATACTGATAAACCTACTCTTATAATAATCAATAATAATCACCACAACTAAAATAAAAAAAAAAAAACTTTGTGCAGATAATAATAACCCAGACCACCACCACTCTTCTCATCACAGTGCAAGTTCTCACCTCGCTGGTGAAGGGAACACACCTAGGGGAAAAGAGCTGGGAAAAGGAAGCAGGACACTTTCCTGGATATATCTTTGCAATTAAAATGGACTTTTTAAAGTAAAAGTTTCCAAACTTCTCATACATCTTTTAATACAACTTTTAACAGAATTATTAAAAAAAAGATTATTACCCATCAAGACTAAAAGAATTTGACAATTAAGACCCCCAGCATAATACCTACAAAATATTTTCCTATATAATCTGACATAGTATTCGTACGAGATAAAAAACCAAAGCTATTTCAAAGTTACTTTATTTTTCACCATACAAACAACATATTTATTATGAGAACTGGTTTAATTACAAACTTGTATATGCAAATACAGTTGATCTTTATAATGATAGCACTTAAGAAAAACATAAAAGCTTGCTGTAAGTCACCAGTGTCAACCAAAAATTTGTCCTGTCTAAAAAACTCATTGTTTATATTATAATTCTTTATATATTAATTTAAAAGTACATGTTTCTACTGATGTTAAAGAGAATACTATTAATAATATGCGGATTTTATTTTCAGTTGCTTTATAACGAAAATATCAACTTATTAAAGAACACTACTTCTCTCATCACTTTTACCAGGAATAAGCTAAGAAATAGCAAACCACAACCTCCCTCAGAATCAAAATATCTAGAAAGGGGGTATTAGGGCACAAAAAAAACCCCAAAGACCACAAACCAAAAAAATCCCCAAACCAAACCAAAACCACAGCTGCAAAATTTAGGACAAAACTGTAGAACCTATGAGAACACACCATTAACTGGAAAAAACAGTACTTCACAAGTACAGCTATGCAGTGTACAGGCCTGATTAGTCTAAGCCACAGTCACTAAGGAGTGAAAGAAAGGATTAGAAACACTACTTGTAGCATCATCTGAGTTTGTCTCCAGAGAAACAAGATGTCCAAGAATTTAGTGGTGGAGAAGAGAAATGGGAAACACCTCAGCTGTTAAAGCTGCAGGATCCAGTGTGCATCAGACTTTCACCCAGTGAAGACCAAGATCTAAATTATACTCTTTCAGACTTACAGAACTTATAAAAAGCAAGTTAAATATTTATTTGTAACATTACTTTCCAATTTGCTACCCTTATGCATATAGTTCAGAGGTTCTGTTACTCACCAAAACCTAAAAATTTGCAATCCACCTGCAGCTATAGTTGCAGGTGCTTGAGCTCAAGGTGCAGTCATAAAATAAAGCTGTGTGTATGTGACATTAATATTTCCTGTTATTTCTCAAAAAAAAGTATTTTTTTTTCCTTTTCTCTTCTAGGTATAGCTGTATAAGAAGTCCACAGAAAGGGAATCCAGTACTTGCCAATCTCCAAGGAATTATGTCCTGTAAGAGACACTGGAGTTTCTAACCACCATCCTCATCTCTTAAAATCTGAAGTGCAGAGTGTTTTATTCTCAAGGATGTTATAGAAAACGCATTGCGGCCTTTAAATTTCCACCCACTTAAAACTGTGAGGTTTTAAGTAAGGCAACATACATTGCTTAACGCTCCTGCTGCCACCTCTCAGCAAGCAGAGGCGGTCCCAGGGAACGTCAACCTTCTCCGTGATGGTCGGTTACATCAAAAAAGCTCCAGTAAATTGAGTTTCCAATTCCAGTGACCAGATTCCAGTCACAGTTGCGCAATCACCCAACAAACCCTAGCTCTCCTTCTAAATCCTTGGAGGGCTCAGAACCTCTCCAGCTAAAGCTAAAAAAGCCTTTTGAGCACAGAGTGGATAATTTTTCTTATTTGCGTATTTTAAAATACTCTCCAGCGTTAAATGTTTAAGTTAAACCTGGAGCAGTAAGAATCTATGGTGAGGTTTAAAGTTTATGATCTATTAAATTCATACAAGGAAAAAATACATTTGAATGATATAAACTTTAATGCTCTGCTGGCAGCCGAACCATCACATCACTGGAAGGTGCCAGCAAGTCACCTGAATCTGAGCTCTGAAGCACTCAACTGGCTTTCACCAGCAACCATTTCTGCCATTTTCATTTGTTCAACCAGTTCAACCGTTGGTTCACTTGGAACTGCTAAAGAGCAACTGACATCTCAGAAAGCAGGACAGCCTGGCTTTCTTTTCCAAGTGATGAACAAGAAGGAATGGTGATTGGATTTGATCTATAAACTCCAATCTGGGAAGGCACAATGACCAGAAATAACTGACTCATCTCAAAAACTACAGACAATTCTAGTCAATCTGGTTTAAACGCAAAACATATTTGGATAATTTTTTTCTTATGTATCAAGCACAATTAAAATTCATTTTATTTAGCTAATAAAGATAGATAAAAGTTGTATAAAGCATGGGGAATTATGTTTCTTAAACATTAAGAATCCAAGCTACATAACTACTTAAATAAATGCATATAGATGTGTCCCCTCCTGCCTAGCAAGAGGTATGATCGAATTAGACCAATTAGAATCAACTTTTCCTTAGGAAAAATAATTAAGCACAAATGCAAAATAAAATTAAAACCAATTATTTAATCAAGATTTAGACCAATTAGAATCAACTTTTCCTTAGGAAAAATAATTAAGCACAAATGCAAAATAAAATTAAAACCAATTATTTAATCAAGATTTCCTGCTCACTGATTTAAGTCATGATTAAAATTAGTAATATAATCACTCTGATTTCAGTGAATCACTCCAGCACAGACCCACGCCCGAAGACTCGCACAGCCCTAGCCTTCCTCTGTCAATCTTCAGCACGTCCAGCCTCACTTAAGCCCTTCTGCTTCCCTCTTCTGGGACTAAGTTTGACTGAGATCAATTAAAGCTTACAAGCATTCATGTTCCTGCCACCTACCGCACACTCCCCAGGGAAAGGCTGGTTGCCAAGATTCTTCTGCCAGCACATACTGTCACTCTGCTCAGGAACGAAAGAAAGGAGTAAGACCTCCAGAGGAAAGGTGCCTGGGAAGGAAGCGGAACCTTAGTTTCTACCCCGAACAGCATCTCATTAATGCTTCCCTACTGCTACCAAACTCGATCCTTAAGTACTGAACACAAAGTGCAGTACTCATCTCTTGTTATCTTCAGCAACCATTAGTTTCCGACTTGCAAACCCACCTGAGAAACTGGGTTATATTACAGTGGCCAGCCGCTTAACAGCTCTCCAGCAATCACCACTGAAGCATCAGCATTCTCAACAAAAAATGTGAGCACCTTCTTCCTCCACCCATCTTCACCTCCACTCAGAGCAATTTGGCAAACCAAATTTCCCTTTTCCTCTTTTACAGCTCAAACACACCAAACCAAACAGAAAGCTACAGTTCAGGAAATACTCTACTGCATAAACACAATTTACTAACTTCAATGTTTTCTTGTGCAGAAAAAAATAATACTCAGCATGGGGCAAGAAATTTAGTATGGGAGTAATCTTGATTTGGAGCAAGCACTACTTCAAAAGACAACCTTATATCAAGAGCACAGAAAGCATAAAGGTTTATTTAAGACTGTCAAATTTCCATAACCTCCATTCTTCAGGTAGCAAAATGCTATAGACCTAACTTTGACCATGATGCACGTATACACAACAGCCTTTGCCAGGAGTACCAACAGTATTTTGCAATCATTTAGGTTTACCAGGCTCTAAGAAAATCCAAAGAACTGTCAAGACTAATTTCAGACCAGAGTTAATATTAATAAGCAAGTTTACTTCAGCTTGCTGAAGAAAAAAAATTTATTTGTGAAAGAAAAAGCAAACAAGAACAAAAGACATAAGGAAATCAAGAATGAGAGAAATAACAAGGTATTTATTTGATTGGAGAAAATAATAAATAAAACCAGCCTGTCATTAAAAATATTGATTCTCTCTCCATTTGAAATGGAACAGGTAATGGTAAATTCCATTCTAAGCAAGATAAAACAAAATTAAAACAACACAATCACCCAGGTACTAATTTGCTCTATTCTCTGCAACACCTGCCTTTTAGAAAACCATCAAACAATGGCCTATATAAAAAAAAAAGTAATCTTTTCCCATTTCTCATTTGAGCATGCCATAAAATCTCATCAGAATTCGGCATAGCCATCAGCTCACTATGGGAAACACATCAGCAACAAAACCAGCAATAGTATCACAGGCTAGAATCTGTGTGTATCAGTGCAACAACAAAGTCTTACACAATACCTGCTCACAATGCAGACAGCCTAAATAACCTTTTATGATTGCTGTGCTCATCCTAAGCAAAAATACACTGTCATCTTTAATCACAAAGTGTTCCCATTCTTCTCTGTTCCCACGTAAACTGGGCAAATCCATAAAATTATCAATCTACAATTGAATGATGAAAATCACCAAGCTTACTGAGAACTTATTGGTTAAGCAAATAAAGCAACTGAGTGTTTGTACGACAAGCAAACAACAGAAAAAAAATGACCCTGGAAGTTATAATAAGGTGAGGTACTTTTTATGTACATGGACTAATATAGTCCATGAAGCATATGTGACACAACCTGACTTCTAAAAACATTTTCTAGACTGGAAACTTAAGGAGGAAATAAACTGTACCTTTATGCTCAGACGGACAACTACCATTGCAGTTAAGGTAAGAATAAATACAAATAATACACATTTATCAAATTAATAAAAAAACCCAAACGACTCACCAATAAAATTTGCTACATCTACAACGTTAGTTGTTCAGCGTCTTAAGTACATGTCATGAGTTTACCATTTTGGCGTCATATGTTAATTTGAGCTCAAATGTGAAAACCAAAATTCACAATTCTGTTGTGGTAATCCAGAGCTGTATTTGGCATTCTGTTTTGCTTCTAGTAAAGTGTTCAAAGCCCACAGCACACACCAAAAAATAACTTGCAAAGCATCATGCTTGGCTCCCAGACACTGTGGCACTGCCCCCAGCCTCAAAAGAGAAGCTATTCCAAGGCACTCATACATATCTCAGAAAGTCTCTTCTGTCTCTCTTCCTCGTCAGCAATGGCCTGAACATCCCTCATTCACAAAACAGCACTTTCCAGCTACATGTTTCGGTCTTTTTAGTTACAAGCATGAAGCGGTCAAAAGTCAAGAAACTTCCACATGAAATTGCATGATTGCATTTATGTAAGTTGTGGCATGCAATTTAGCCACACAGTCATATACCGTATGTAAAATATTTCTGCATAACAGTCCTCCTAAATTCCTGATAGCATCTACTGCAGGGTTGTTGAATAAGTGACCACATATCCCACACATAAGTCACCGGCATTATAAAACAGACATTTACAAGCTATACTGAAATGCAAACAAGAGACAGTTCTGGTACAATAGGATGCAGTTGTATTCAAATCCACCCTAGTCCTTTAATTTTAAAATCGTAAAACATAAATTCAAATCCATGCAGCTAAGCCATAATGCCCCTGTAAATCAAGACATTGAAGACAACATCCAATGAAAAATCTTGCTGCAATGTTGCACTGCATTTCAAAAAGATTAATTATTTTCTTTAATTTCACCTTTATTTCCCAACTAGGCCCTTTTTGATACAAGGCACTGTATTTTCTTTAAAAAATAACTTTGTACAATAGTTATACATGCCAGAGATTTTCTTTTTGCTTTCTCTGTGTTACAGCTTCAGAGAATATTTCTAGGACTTCCTAAATCAGGGTGCTGTGTGTTTCTGTTCTTAATAAATCAGAATCTCTAAAAGCCCATACAAGAGATGTGTGCTTATGCCAAACTTTCACAATGAATCACAGGTAAGGTCAGATAAACCACAGCACACGTGGTGCACTCAGTGAAGGCCTGCACATCAGAAGGCAACATAGGTATAACTGTCCCAGAAGGCAGCCAAAGAGATTTGAATCCACAAATGAGAAGGCCAAGTTGGCCACAAGCTCAGCCGAAGCACACCAAATGCACCGTACCTGGAAATACTACCCACTCAAAACCAACACAGACATAAGCAGCGATGCAGCTCTGATCCAATATGGGCCGGCAGCCTCGAGCGGGACTCCAAAGCCCATAACCTCTGTTAATGTCACAAAGTATCAATGAAAGCACAAACTCCTATAAACACGCTGCACTACAAATACTGCACACTTACTGGTTTGATCTGACATCATTTTTTTCATGTATATAAGCCAACATCTATGAATATACCAACATGTTTCTGCTTCAGGGACTCCTACTTTCAGGCAAGATACTTCATTATAAAATGTACATACATAAAGTAAGGTGTGCTGATAATATCTCACCAGCATGAACACGAAATATAAACCCAAGCATGACAGGCAGCTTATGCTGATTTTCAAACAGAACTAACTAGTGGGGACATGCAATTACCACAACCCAGGAACACCATGCAAACACAGTACATTATAGTACCAAGCAAACACCAAGGTTTTGATTACTCTGTAACACCTGAATCTGTACTAGAGGATGCAAATTACAGTACCCAGAAAAATCCAACAGCACGAGTCATAAAAAAAACAAAAAAGGAAAAAACCATCATCATCACATTTAAAATTAATTTCACAAAAATTGTTTTCCTTGTCTAAAAAGAGGTACTCAATGGCATCTTTCTTTAAAATAAATAGATACATAAGTTGTGCTGCAATAATCATTTCAGGCTTGTATGCAGGGTATCTGAAATACATCCAAACCCACCTCACGTATACGCTCCACATAGGAATATTATACACACGCATATTCATAACAAGTGTTGCAACGCTGAAGAAACCTACTCTTGATAAACTACCTATTTGGCTGGTGGTTGTTGTTCTTCTAAAAGCTTCAGTTTTCCAGTGAAGACGAGCACAAAATGCCTGCCACTTTATTCAGCATCTTTAACATATACCATAATTCCTTTCCAGGTATTTTCTAGAGCATTTCATGTCAATCTACCTGCAGGAGCGTGTGCAAAAGTGACACAGAGTGATACAACTACTGGTGTGGAAAATGGAGAAACACAGACTGTGTTATACGCTTTAAGGATGTCGAATCCCTGTTACCAAGTCCTTCCATTGCTTATCAACCAAAAAAAAAAAAAAAAAAAGGAAAGCAAGCAGCAA
>NW_010407553.1:0-691 GCF_000710305.1 Buceros rhinoceros silvestris | reverse complement strand
TTGCTTATCAACCAAAAAAAAAAAAAAAAAAGGCAAGCAAGCAGCTACAGGAAGACCTGAAAACCAAAGACTCCGCATTTTCACTATTATTTCCATTTAAAGTTAGCAAGTTTCCTGCTTGGGTGATGACGTTTTGCAGATGCTGCAAGAAACGCTACATGGTAATCACTGTTCACTAAACTGTGGCAAATCAAGTAAAATTATACAACTGCTCGGTATGCAAGTGTCCGTGTATAAAAGTTCTCCTCCGCCACTAACCGGCGTTCAGGAAGTAGTTATTTTAGCTAAAAGCACCGAGCAATTCACCAGCTGTATAACTGCTACATCTTGTGGCAATACACTTCAACGCAAGGAGGAAAACCAGACAATACCCGAAAGGAATAGAGAAGGGACTTGTTTGCTCATAACCTTCATACAGATATTCCCTGCAAACACCCACAACACCCTGCTGTCGCTGTCGGTGTAACACAAGAGGGGAGGAGCAGGGGAGGGAGGAGAAAAATATTATCATCTAAGGCGTGATGGAGGACAGGAGAAAGTTGCAGTCATTCCGTGGTGGCCGTCAGGCGCTCTGTCACTTCTGGCCATAAAACCGGCCGCCCTCGAGGGCGCCTTCCCCATGAGGACGAACCCTCCGGTGTCGGCCCCTCTCTCCTCCCCACCTCCATGATGCCAAAAGTGCCCGACTCCC
>NW_010407552.1:2088-13218 GCF_000710305.1 Buceros rhinoceros silvestris | reverse complement strand
TTATAAAAATACTTATTATATAAAATACTTAAAATTATGTTCCTGCAGAATACAGTAATTCATAATTCGTACTCAGTTATGCAAAGTTCTTTGGCTGAAGATAAAAAGTAGATTGAACCCACTAGAGACTCTGGAAAAATTACCAGAGAGGTTAAACTTATTTTCTGAAAGTCATTAAACAAACAAACGAACAAAATCTGTACTTTAATATTAAATTCTTCTATTGAGCAAATTATTGAGCATTATTGGCTTGCTCTTAGCTCGCAATTAATTCATATACAAGTCTGAGGATAACAGAAACATTGTCACTGGTTATTAAAATTACAGATGATATGTAAGTTTTAGGATAAAGTATAAAATAATAATCCTCTATCTTAAAATACGAGATTAGAGAAAAATCTCCTTGCACAATATGAATGTGTATTAGATTGTGTATAATAGTTTTTGATATTATTTTGTAAAAAACTTGACTTGATATCTGCCAGGAGAGCAAGTTAATAAAGGCTGCAATGGTAATTCCTATGTAGTGACAGGACAGGACAGAAACCAAAGGAGTGGATTGACTCATCCAGGCCATGAACTCTAAATGACAACCTGCCATTGCTGGTTCTATGGCAGATGAAGTTGCTAAGCCACTATCATCATATCTGAAAAGTCGTAGCAGACTGGTGAAGTTCCCAGTGACTGGAAAAAGTGAAACATAACACTGTTTTAAAAAAGGAAAACAAGCAATAGCTGGGGAAGTACAGGCTGGTCAATCTTACCTCTGTGCCTGGCAAGATCATGGAACCAATTTTTCTGGAAACTATGCTAAGGCACATGGAAAAGAGAGGTGACTGGTGACAGCCAACATGGCTTCACTAAGGACAAATCATTCCTGACGAACTTGGTGGCCTTCTACAATGGGGTTACAACATTGGTGGATAATGGACTTGTGCAGGGCATTTGATACTGTCCCACATAACATCCTTGCCTCTAAAATGGAGAGACATGGATTTGATGAGTGGCCCACTTGGTGCATGAGAAGTTCTCTGGATGGTTGCACTCGAAAAGTTGCAATCAATAGCTCAATGTCCAGGTGGAGACCAGCGACAAGTGGTGTCCCTCAGGGGTCGGTAATGGAACCAATGTTGTTTAACATCTTTGTCGACAATGTGGACAGTGGGATTGAGTATACTCAACAAATTTGCAGATGACACCAAACTGAGTGGTGCGGTTGATACTTTAGAGTATGGATGGGAAAGGGATGCCATCCAGAGCAACATTGATGGGATAGATAGATAGGTGGGCCCGTGCAAACCTCATGAAGTTCAACTCATAGAATCACAAGGGATCACTTTGGTTGGAAGAGACCTTCAAGGTCATCAGGTACAACAGTTAACCCAGCACTGGCAAGTCACCTCTAAGCCATGTCTGTAAATACCACAACTTTTAAGTACCTGCAGGAATGGTGACTCCACCACTTTCCTGAGCAGCCTGTTCCAGTGCTTCACAACCCTTTCTGTAAAGAAGCTTTTCCTAATATCCAGCCTAAACCACTCCTGGTGCAACTTGAGGCCGTTTGCTCTTGTCCTACCTCTTGTTACTCAGGAGAACAGGCTGACCCCCACCTCACTACAACCTCCTTTCAGGTAGTTGGGGAGAGCGATAAGGTCGCTCCTGAGCTTCCTTTCCACCAGGCTAAACAACCCCAGTTCCCTCAGTCACTCCTCAGAGGACTTGTTCTTTAGTCCTTTCACCAGCTTTGTTGTTCTTCTTTGGACACACTTCAGCACTTCAATGTTTTTCTTGTTGTCAGGTGTTGGGGGGTCTCTCCCCAACTCTAAAGAAGCTTTTCCTAATATCCAGCCTAAACCACTCCTGGTGCAACTTGAGGCCGTTTGCTCTTGTCCTACCTCTTGTTACTCAGGAGAACAGGCTGACCCCCACCTCACTACAACCTCCTTTCAGGTAGTTGGGGAGAGCGATAAGGTCGCTCCTGAGCTTCCTTTCCACCAGGCTAAACAACCCCAGTTCCCTCAGTCACTCCTCAGAGGACTTGTTCTTTAGTCCTTTCACCAGCTTTGTTGTTCTTCTTTGGACACACTTCAGCACTTCAATGTTTTTCTTGTTGTCAGGTGTTGGGGGGTCTCTCCCCAACTCTTAGGGTCACCAGTGGTGGTGAGTCACCACACGTCGCGAATAGTCAGGGTGGACAATGCGACAACAGCTTGTGTGCACACAAAGCCTTTATCGAAATACAACTGCAGCAAACTGCTGTGGCACCTACATACTGCAAATTGCAACTGCCTCCTGCTTGCTTCATTCTCTCTTATCACAATGCTTTATATCTTCTAGTACTTGTTTATTATATGTGCCCTACTTGGATTGGTTTCAAATGTACTCTCCTCCAATCAGCTACTGACCAAGTCGCTCTGTCTCCTCCTAAACGACACGCCTCCTGCTGCTGACTGACAGCAGGCTAATTCGGCTTCTTCCCTGCTGGGGTCACTCCCACAGTCAGGGGTCCAAAACCGAAAATGGGATTCAAGGTACTGCCTCACCGCTGCCGAGTACAGGGAAACAATCACTTCCCTAGTCCTGCTGGCAGCTTTATTTCTAAAACAATCCAGGATGCCATTGGCATTCATGGCCATCCAGGCACACGACTGGCTCATACTCAGCCTGCTGTTGACCAACACCCCCAGGTCCCTTTTCCACCAGGCAGCGTTCCAGACACTCTTCCCCAGGACTCATGCAAGGTCCTGAACCTGGGTCACGGCAATCCCAAACATGGATACAGACTGGGTGATGTGGTGCTTGAGAGCAGCCCTGGGGAGAAGGACTTGAGGGTACTGGTGAATGAGAAACTAAATATGAGCCAGCAACATGTGCTCACAGTTCAAAAGGTCAACTGCATCCTGGGATACATCAAAAGCAGCGTGGCCAGCAGGCCAAGCAAGGTGATTCTTCCTCTCTGCTCTTGTGAAACCTCACCTAGACTACTGCATTCAGCCATGGGTCTCTCAGCACAAGAAAGAAATGGATCTGCTCAAGCTGGTCTAGAGGAGGCCAACAGCGATGGTCAGGAGGCTGGAGCACTTTATGCGGACAGGCTGAGGGAGTTAAGATTGTTCAGCCTGGAGAAGAGAAGGCTATCAGGGAGACCTTATAGTGGCCTTCCAGTACATAAAGGTGGTCTACAGGAAAGATCCATAGGGACTCTTTATCAGGGAGTGGAGTGGGTAATGGCTTCAAATTGAAAAAGTATAGATTTAGATGAGATATTAGGAAGAAATTCTTTACTGTGAGGGTCGTTAAACACTGAAACAAATTGCCCAGAAAAGTTGTGGACGCCTCATCAGTGGAAGTGTTCATGGCCAGGTTGGATGAGACTTTCAGCAACCTGATCTGGTGAAAGGTGTCCCTGCCCATGTCAGGAGGGTTAGAACTAGATATTCTTTAAAGGTCCTTCCAACCCAGACCATTCTATAATTCTGTGTTCCTTATCTTAGGTCTAAGAAATGAAACAACCTGTAAAATGACCAAAAGTTGTTTTATTCTCCTTAAAAACTTCAAATATCAGAGAGACAACAGCAGATAGCTAGGAATAGGATTCATATTCCATATAAACTTAATTTACTGGGGTTTGGACTGTATGAATTAGAATTCAGCAATGAGATTTTAATTACTTCATGGTTTCTTGGTTTATGCTTCATGCATACACGCAAGGTCTTAGGAAATCTGTTAAATTGATTAGGTTGTTGAAAATAGGAAAAAAAAAATCTTAGCGCTAAAAATTTACCAAGATTGCAAGTAGACTGTCTTGTTCAAGTACACTTTTTGCTTATCTTCTTCTCAATGGCAAAACAATAAACAATGCTTTTCTATTTGTCTACCAGTTCTCTCTCTATTTGCATACATAAGATAGGTGTGACAGTACAACCTCCTCCATATAAACTTAATTTACTGGGGTTTGGACTGTATGAATTAGAATTCAGCAATGAGATTTTAATTACTTCATGGTTTCTTGGTTTATGCTTCATGCATACACGCAAGGTCTTAGGAAATCTGTTAAATTGATTAGGTTGTTGAAAATAGGAAAAAAAAAATCTTAGCGCTAAAAATTTACCAAGATTGCAAGTAGACTGTCTTGTTCAAGTACACTTTTTGCTTATCTTCTTCTCAATGGCAAAACAATAAACAATGCTTTTCTATTTGTCTACCAGTTCTCTCTCTATTTGCATACATAAGATAGGTGTGACAGTACAACCTCCCTGCCTGTCTGCACCGAGCCTGCACAAAAGACAGGGTCTACAGCAGCACCTGATAAGCATCTGAAACCACCCCCATCCCCTGTCCTGAACTCCGTGCACCGAGCTTGCACAAAAGGACAAGCCTTGCCCCCCGGGGATGTGGCGCCTGGGAGTCTGAGTTTCGTTAAGCCACATTCTGTCTGTATTTCCTGAAAATGACCACAGCCCCCACACTCGATCAGGGTATAAATGGAGCCCCAGTGGAGAACCATTTTTGAGTTTTTGGTTCTCCTTGGAGCAGCGGGTTATGCAGAGGAGACCTCTCCCCTCAGACCTGGGATGCTAGACTGAGGATATTTCCTCAGACACTTTTCTTCCCTCGAGCCTGGACGCTGGCCGAGTGTACTTGTCTAGGGCTGAGTGATTCTTACTCCGGTATTGGTAAGATGTTTCCTTTCTGTATTATTAAGCGAGAGATTCTCCCATTGTAAGTGGCGGGTGTACTTTTTTTGGATAATCTTCCCTTGGAATTGAGTGACGTTTACCCCGGTCTTTGGTAAGTGATTTTCTTTTGATATTACTAAAAGAGAGGTATTTGGATTTTGATTTGGGCTGGTATGCCGTGTTGAATCTACCTTTCCTTTAGTGTAAGTTTCTTGGTTTTGTATAAGTGGTTGTGCAGTAAAACTGAACCTATTAGGAAAAATGAGTGCCAAGCAGATTGATTGCAACAAACCCGTGTTTCTGGTTTATAACTGTTCTCTGTCTTACGTGCATTCTCTTGACAATAGGGATAAAGGATAAGGTCTAAAATAAAGGAAAATGTATTAAGCAGACCAAAAAAAAAAAAAGATATAAACTTTCAAACCCTTGAAATTGGAAACTGGAAATATGCTCTGTCCGAATAACTACAGATTAGTTAGTTGGATGGTGGAAGAAATTAGATTCAAAATGTTGCAAGATTTTAGTATTTTACCACTGTAACTAGATTAATAATGGGTGGAGTGGTAGTGGGGAAGGCTTTGGGATAAGTAAATGCTGCAGTTTTAATCTGAACAGTTCCAGAAGCTATCTGTTAATGAAAAATAAGTTCTATACCTAACCTGATGTGAAGGAAAGGAGGTTTTGTAGAATGTGAAAAAATATGTCACATGGAAAAATTGTCAAATTGCTAATTAGGTTAGAAAATTTTCAATATTCTCTTTCTCTTGGTGGAAAATAGGTTTGATAAGACTCTCATTTTTTGTCCTTCTGTTGTTTATTATGAACAGATACAAATTTTCTGATTGGGAAGAAGATGTGAATGTGGAACAAATAGTTGGACAATTGCAACCACGCTGCTTTCTTGATATTCTCTTTAAAATCCTTTCCAAATAAAAGCAAATATTCTGCTTTTACCTGCTTTGCTACCTCTACAGTTTTTCTGCATGTGTCTTCCTAAAGCATGCCAGTGTTAGCAATACAATCGATACACAGCAACATAAAATTTGTGTGTATTTTTTATTGGCCCTTGTGAATTGTACAAATCTGCTGTTTAACTGTATTGTAGCCTTAGAATTTTGCAAATTCCACATTTTCTTAAACATAATGAATATACTGCATATATAATGATCCAAGTTGTTGGTTAAAAACGTACACCACTAAACTTCCAAAATGTAGAGATAATGGTGGTTGCAAATGGAGACCCATAGGCTGCAATGGAAAGCCTCAATGATTTTTGATTGCTTCATTGTGTCCAACAATATTAAAATATTTGCTAATTAAATGAATATCCATATGTCGGGAAAAGCTTACAAAGTGCTGTGATCCTTGAAGAAGTTGGATGAGAAAAAAGACAGTTTCTGAAAAATGCACTCTCTCTCTCTCTGCTGCTGAAATAGTTTCTTATTCAAGGAAAATTACATGAGATCTTGCAGGAGATTGATCCACTTCAGACATATTAGGCTTTTTTTAGGAATTTGGTTGTATACTTGGTCAACTGCTTCTTTCTATTCTGTTGGTATAAAGTCTGTTTTTGCTTTTGTCCTCAATAAATAACTTAAGCAATATTCATTGTTCCATGTTGTGACTTTAAGTCAAGACTCTGCTCCAGTGAAAACCAGTGTATTGCATTTGAGTGTAGAAGAACAGCATGACGTCAATTCAAAACAGATTTATTTGTTAGTTATACCTGTAAGAGGTAATGCCTGAAGAATGTAGGAGCAATGGGAGGTCAGTCTGGATACTGTCACAGGTAGAAATTTCAACTGCCCTGTAAATTTAGAATTACTCTATAAAATATTTTTCTGTCCAGGAGAAGAATTACATTTTTAATGTGAGTTTCACAATAAAAGGAACATCTAATCTGCCATAGGATTTCAGTTTACTAGAGAGATGACCTTGATACTAATTCCAGATTCTGTCTCATATATAAGGATTTTTCTTTATCTCTAGGCAAAATAAATGAAGGCTCAAAGCATGAGTGCTCTTAGACCACTAGTCAAACTGAAAGTTGGAATTACTATTCTGTAAGATTTGTTGTGCTGAAAGGCCCTCTTCAAAATTTCAAAACTCATCATTTCCTTCAGCCTAAAACTGAATTCTGCTTTCAAGAAACTGTCTGAAAACCGTCCCTTACCTTAGGCAGTGAAACTTTCGAAGAAGCCAATCAGAATTTTTGTATAAAAATACCTATGGAACGGAACTGTCCAAAATTTAACTATCGATATATCGCAGTCCATCTTTCTTAACAAACCCAAGCAAATGCATAAAGTAACACATTACCTCAACATGAAATTAAGGTATAACTAGGGAAATAAAAATGATCCACTTTTCCCCCTGAAACATGGCAATGCTCTTATCTTAGAAAATGGCTCTTTGTCACCACCCTGTAGTAATCACTAGGGATTTCTGCAATTAATGTGAGAACTTCTTATTTTACCCATAACTCATTTATTCACATGTAGTAACACCCACTGACCAGGTCAAGATATTTTTTTCTTGAACTGTATCAACAGCGCTTAGATAGGCTACTCAGATAAATATTTGTGATTTAATCACTGGGACCTTATTTCAATAATTCTTATGAGACTAAAACCCCCGCTTTTCTGATATCTAAATGCTCCCTTCTCCTATGGGCTTCCGTTCAGCTGATCAGCCTAAACTGAGAGACCATATGCATTTGCTCTGTCTGCAGTGTCTATTGGCTTCAGTTAAAGCGATGTTAGGCCACTGCTTAGTGGTTTTGAAAATCCCTTTTGATGGAAATTCCATTCCACCCGATCGATCCAGCTTTATTACAAAGGACCAGCTTCAAACAGTGTATTTAGCTCTCTTCAGTTGTGCATGTGACCACTGAAACAATGAGAAGCATTAAACATTGTTATATTTTGATGTAGAGAAAGTGTTTGATGAATGGTCCTGCATCTTTCTTCCTGCTTTAAGAGGCTCTGGCTTGGAGTGAGTAAGATTACATGGATAAAGCTCCTGTATATGTGAAAGCATAGTTTAGGCCATCTATGCTTTTTCTAACAAAATCAGTTACCTTATTTTTCTTCAGCTGCTATAGAATTTCTTTCTTAGTATCTGTCAGAACAAAAGATTAAAAGGGCTTCAGTTTGCTGATACTGCCAACCATACTTTTCTACAAACTGATAATCCACTCAGCTGCTACCCCAGCAAACTCTTCAGAACGTTTCAGAAATGCATCTAATTGACTGGTAGAATGATTTGTTAACTGATGCAACACCAAAACTCACTTACTGCCTGCTTTCCTCCTCTATTAAACAGATTTTGGAGGTAGGATATAATAAAAGTGATGTTGTCAATAGGTTGCTATGCTGAGGTTTCTTTGTGAAAACGGTGTCATTAGAGAGCACATTCTGCCACTATCATGTCTTGTAATGCTCCTCTTAAGTCTTTGTTTACCTAAAACCAGAAGTTATGGGCAATGGGCAGAGAGGAGAATTTTGTCTTATGTGGGAGGAGTGGTTCAGAATGTGGGAAAAGAAAGGAGGAGAAAAAGGAAAGCACAGAAAGATCAACCAAAAGAAAAAAAAAACAGGCATAAAGCATTGTGTTACCTGAATAACACTATCATAGAAACTAGAAGTGATACAGAAAGAAACAGCTGTTTATGCTAGCAGAGGCCACAGTAGCAGTGAGGAATGCTCCAGTATTTTTTGAGAAAAAAGCCTTTCAACCCTCTGGTGAAATTATGAAGACTAAAATATTTTTGAGGACTATTGAGAAGTACTTTTTCTCTTTCCAGATTTGTGGGCAAAAGTTTTGGTGACTGCCAGTGTAATTTGCTGCTCTAACACCATAGAATGGCAAGGGGATGGGGCCATTAATCTTATATATTGAAAAAAAATTCATTTTTTTCTGGTGGCTATGTGTGTCATTATTTTTTCTTTTTCACAGCATTAATAGTAATTTATCTTTTTTTTCTGAAGGAGCTGGCAACAACTTTTGCCATATAAGGATAAAACAAAGTTGGAAAAAATAAACTCTTGAAACAAACAATCTCCTCATGAGTTAAATCTGCAATTTATTTAAAATTTAATGAAATGTTTTTTTAATGTATTTGTTGTATTTTGTCACAGCAGCAAGGGTATACATAATTTATATCTTGTTTATAAGCCTAACAAATGTGTTTTCCAGAGATAAGGGGTCTGTTTCTAATACCAGTTATTCTTTGCATAGCAGAACTTTCCTAAAAGGTTTATGAACATTACTTATGATTATTTGTTGATGATGATGCTTTTTCTTTTTTTTTTAATTCTAGCCCCTGCCTTGCATGCCAGAAATTCTAATGCTTATTCACTTTGCCTGATGATCGGCAAAGATTGGCTTCCCTTCAGATAATTTCACAGACCAGCAGGGAATTCAGCATCCTGACACTGGCCTGTAGACATACGACTCTGTTAAGTGAGAACATCTAATACTTAATTACTGTTCACAGGTATCAAAAGCTTGGGTACAAGATACTTGTCACTGAATTTACCCTGACATTATTAGTTTCATATCCCAGTAGTTTGCAATCTAATCTATTACAAATACAAATGCCAAAAGGCTTTTATTAAATTGAACTACGTGGACTATTTTAGCTAGATTTTCTAAAGGGCTCAAAAAATTGCCACATTTTGACGAGAACCAGCATTAAGAACTGACCTCTTGAAAATAAACATACTAGTGCTCCTTGTACAGATGAAAATGGGTAAATCATGGATGAGATCTTGGCCCCTCTGAATTCAGTGGCAAAAATACTCTTGATTTCAGTGAGGTCAGTATTTCACTCAGCAGAATTGGAGCATTTTTCAAAACTCTGCTTGAAGTTCAATCTCTGTCTCTTATGGGGAGAAACAAGTTTCTGATTATTATAGTGTTATCATCCTTTTTTCTTTCGTTCTCTCCTCAGCAGTGAACTAACACTCTCTGGTGGCAAAATAGGTTTTAGAATTATCACTCAGGGAGATGGATAGAGGACTTGTGTACTTCACTCCCAGATCTACTTTTGTTGTTGGCTGAACTGTCAGCTCTCACCGGCACTGCAATGTAGGTTACCTTTTGCAGTGTGTTCTTCACTACGATAGTTTCCCAAGTGTAGATTTTTCTTCCAAACAAGAGCTTATACTGCAGTTACATGAACAGGATCTGATTTAACACACTGCTGGGAGCTAAGCTGAAGTGACCCCAGCTTGCAAGATGCCCTCTTGGTAATCTGCAAAATTAAACCTCTAAAGACAAGTGGCCTTGAGAACAGAGATGATGCTTGTCTGTGTTCTCTCTTATTTTTCAGGTTTCTGTGTACAGGGATGGTTTAGCATTCTGTCTCCTAGTTCCTGATGATTATAAGGAAGCCTCTGTGTATGCCTCCAGGTGATTTTTCCTTTAACAGAGCTGATACCATAACAACAAGTTATGCTTTGTGGCTGAGAGAGTGGGGTATTGGATTTGGACCTAGAAGGGGAGAAAAAAATTATTTTTCCTGTTCTGTCACTGAGCTCCTATGTGAACTTGGGCAAATTAGTTCACTTCAATAATTTCCCCAATGTGTAGAGAGGGAATAATGCTTCTTTATAAAAAGAACAGCTGGTTCTTAGGTTACCTCAGGCAGAGCTGTGGCAGAACATGTTCTGCCCGAAACACTGAAGTGTATAGGAGGAGAAGTGACAGTTTTTGGAGACAGCAATTACAAAGGAGGCATACAGGTAGCAGTTCTTGTCCTTATCAGTGACTTTGCAGATAACCTTGAGAAAGTTACTCGTTCTCTTTCTGATTTACTTTTCAGGAGCATTCCTCTAACGAACAGTGGTGTTTTGAGGACAAATTCATCTACTACAAAGACTGAAAGGAGGAGATTCCTCTTTGGTGTTCACAAAGCTGAGGTATTTCATGGGAGAACGTGGCCTATGAAGCAAGGTGCAGTACAAGTGAGAAGCAGGGCAAGGGTTCTCCTGTCATGATTCCTCTCTCACAGAGTTGCCCACCGTATGCTAAAGTTACATCAGAAATTAACTGGAAATGAGCTGCCCCAGTAAATAAGAAGCTACTGCCTAGGGTAGAAGAACATTTCTTTTTGAGAAACCAGGCTTTGTTTTTAAGATAGTCGAGAGTTAGATAAAGACCTGATTTAAATGAGAATTCTGCAGCTACTTACATGCTTTAATAAAAGTATATTTCCAATGGAAAACAAATGATCAGCAAAACAAGAAGCAATGAAAACTCAGGGAAATAATGGAAATGTATAAATAATGGATCTCAAAGATTAGCTAAGGAGTTAATATTTACATGATGTAATCATATTTTTGAGCCAATTATCAAAATTTATGGTGTGTTAGTTGTTTCATTTAAGAGGATAAATTCTTGATGCAAACCTGTACAACGGAAGTGTACACATTTGTGGTTTTCCATA
>NW_010407552.1:0-1992 GCF_000710305.1 Buceros rhinoceros silvestris | reverse complement strand
AGGAATCACAGAACAGGAGAAATGCTTTTGTTTAAAAGTTCAAATGTCTTTCATATAGTCCATTGTTTCATAAGCTTGGTTTGTCTGTCTCTATCCTTCACTGATCATCAGTCTCTTTGTGTTTCTGCTGCTTTTCACCTTTCACACTACTGCAAAATCTCAATCCAGTTAATTACCTACCTAGAGTCTTATTATTAATATCTATTAAATAACTATTAAAGTGCTAGGAAACCCACCACCCATGCCTGCACAGGTTCTAGGCTGGTTGTCCCCACACTGACCTGCTAGTGCATGCTGCAGTATGAAGAGCATAGGAAAGCACCTGGATCTCAGGAGCTGTGTTTTCCAAAGGTACTGCTTGTAGGTCGCTCTAATTCAAAGCACAGGACAGTACCTGGGTAAAGCCAGTCTCCAGGTCAGAGGGTGGTTGGGATACTGGCATATGTATTTGCTTAATACTCTTAGCCTCCATCAGCCAGCTATCCTGTTCGGCGTGCTCTGGAGCAGAGGTGGCGCACGCATCTGAATGTGTGGTGGTACATTAACAATGTTTATGATGGGTGAATGTAGACTTGAGAATGGACCTGGACTCTGTTTAAAGGGGGTTTAGACTAACCTTGTCCTGTCACAAATCCTGTTGCTGGGCTGCTAGTGCTGCAGCAAAATATTGTGTGTGTGGGGAAGCTGTTTGTTAGCAGAAGAGGACTTCTGCCAGTTTACCCTGTTCTCTGGGAGCTGGTCAGAGCTGTGCTGCCTGCAGACACCCCCTCCTTGTCCAGACAGCCTAAGCCATAGGTGCGTGCATCGTGCTGGCTGTTTCCAGGTTGGTGCTGGCTGACCCCCGGCACATTCACATATTTTTGGTTACTGCTGCAAGAAGAATCATCTAACCGCTCCCTTATTTAACCAAGGAGGATCATCATGTTCAAAAACTTCTGTAAATACCGTAATAACCCAGAAAATAAATACTTCAAGGCTGCAATAGTGTAATATAAAAGTATTATTTATCCATTTTTTCCCTGGAAGGTTTATGTAAAAAATTTGTGTGCAGCAATTTCTCAAGTGACTCTTGATTTAGTAAGAGTACATTACTGATGTTTGACTAAAGCTGTTTTTTAAAAAAATGAGGATTTTAGACATTCTGTTAATTTTCTCTTAGTACTACAGTCACCAGCATAAATATTCTATGACTGCCTGTGCTCTCTCCTGTCTGCAGAAGGTTGCTTAGCAACATCCTAGGTTTAGTCATGTGATAAAAGTACTAGGATGCCAAAAAAAGTTCACATTAAAATTATTAAAAAAAAAAAAAGAGCACACATGGGTACTTTTCACTTACAGAGTATACTTTTGTTCAAAATGACCAAATAGCTGAAAAGACTACATCTGAATAACCTGAAAAATTCTTTTTAATTTGCTCCGATACTTGAGGTGCAAACATTCACTGAACCTCAAATTCCAAGCAATTAGTTTTAAATGTTTTACAGACAAATCCACTCCAGACATCTAGTGTTCAGAAAAATACTCCGCTAGTTGCACTACAGTGCAATCCCCCTTATAACAGGATAAAATTGCATGTCTCTGCAAAGAGAATTAATGGCATTATGACATTTACTGAACACATAAAGTACTTAAACACATCAGAGAATATGTGACTTTGTAAAGGACTTCAATTTTTAAATGTCAAACTGTTTTTAAAGCAGAAAGATTTTCAAAAGCCTATTTGGATTCGTAATAGAAAACTTAGTACAATCACTATCTATTTTCTTCTAACAGTTTTTTTTCTTCAGAGAGTTGGTTCAGCCTCCATCACAGAAATTTTAAACCAGTGTTATTGCCTAACAGATTTAATCCCACAGAATTTCAGCCAGCAAGAGTCTAATAAGTTTTGGTTTTCCAAGTTTACTTCAGATGAAGAGTTCTTGATGCTTTTTTCTTTTCACTCTGTTAAATATTTATCTTCCCCTTCCTCCTCCCCGCTATGCCCCGCCCCCC
>NW_010407551.1:156806-158158 GCF_000710305.1 Buceros rhinoceros silvestris | reverse complement strand
CCTCACAGTTCTGCCTTGCAGCCATGTGGCACCCCTCTCACAGGAGACAGTCCTCCATGAGCTTCTCCGGCTAGCGTGGGGAACTGCCACTGGCAGTGGTTCTCTCAGTGCCAATATTCCTCAAAGTCATGGTCTTTTCACGGCCAGCTGCAATGTGGGCCTCTCCGCAGCTCTTTGCTCTAGCGTGGACCTCGCCACGGCTCTCTGCAAACCGACCGTTTCTCCACCAGTGCTCTCTGAGGATTGCAGGGTCTCAGCCTGCCACCTCTGAGTCGCACGATCTCTTTAGGAACTGATGAAGCCTCACCCTGCAAGGAGGAGAGGGTGATGGCTGAGGCCCTCTGCTCTCCTATGTGGACAGGAAGGCTGATGCAAGACTTGGAAGGGAAATTGTACCAGGCACCTGCAGGTAGGTGAGGGAGTGAAAGAAAAGCAGTGCAGTAAGAGCAAAGCGGTGCGAACAGGATCAATGCCACAGATCTGCAGAAAACACCCAAACTAGGCATATATTCTGCGTAGGCATTTCTCCTGGCTCCCCACAGCCGGCCTGGGACCTCCCCAGCTTCTCCTACTGCAGGCAATAGATGGATGCCCACATACTCCAGGAAAAGGAACTACTTCAGAGAAGGGTGATGGGTCCTCACATTTGCTACCACCATGATCTTGAGCAGCCTTGAGCTGGGCCTGCCTTGCCACAGCTTTTTCTTTGGATGTAGTTGAGGAAGGCAAATGAGGGTGAATGGAGAAGAGGGAGAGTCTGGAGGAGAAGAGTAGAGACCAAGTCGAGAGGAAAGGAGTCAGCGTTCTCTGAACAGGAACCACAACTGCTCAGGTTGCCTCTGGGCAGTCTGAAGGGTCATGGTGCATGGATGTTTAAAGGACTGGTGAGTGGTACTGTGAACCTGGAAGCCTTTTAAGAAAGGATGTTGGATGAAGGGTATCATGACCGAACTAGCTAATAGCAAAAATGCCACCTGTGTTGAAGGATAGAAATGGGAGAGGAGGATGAAGGCGAGAAGTAACAGCTAGGCAGTGTGTTCAAATTAAGGGACCCTTACTTACATGAGGAACATATCAATTCAGGAAAAATTCTGAAAGAAAATCTAATTAAAGACATCGAGGGAACATAAAATGGGTGTGGGGGTGTGTTTAGTTTACCAAAAATAGGAGATGCCAGAAGGAATGTGGTTTTTTTAAGTTTATTTTTTATTCCTTTTCATCTTTTGGTAACTAATGCAGTTAGACCAGGGATGGATGGTGTTGGTTGTCTGTGGGGGTTTGAAATAGTGTCGCTCTAGCCACTCTGCGACAAAACTGGCGAAAGCAGTCGCTAGTGCAAGCAGCAGTAGTAA
>NW_010407551.1:156380-156770 GCF_000710305.1 Buceros rhinoceros silvestris | reverse complement strand
GGGGGGGTTAAAAATAGTTGCGCTTTAGCCACTCTGAGACAAAACTGGAGAAAGCAGTAGTTAGTGCAAGAAGCAGTAGTAATTAACACAAAAAGTAACTGGGGGGTGAAGGAGCTATCCCCAGTGCCTGGCTGGGTACGTTGCGCATCCCAGCACCTCTCCTCCAGGACGATGTGGTCGGGCCCATGATGGTGGGCAGCGGTGCCACGCCACCCGCCGGGAGAGGTGTGTCAAACTGACTGGGGAGAGGGGACAGTTTGTAACTGGAGGTTAAGACTTGCACAGGAGAAAGAGGTGCCTGTGGTAAATTTGGGGGGCCTGCTATGGCCTTGGGAGGGGGCAGTGGGGGGGTAGACCAGCAGCTCGTAGGGCCAATCCCAAACCAGGCCC
>NW_010407551.1:139888-156229 GCF_000710305.1 Buceros rhinoceros silvestris | reverse complement strand
GAGAGGCTTAGGTCCAGAGGCTTGCCCCCGTTCTGAGCGGGGACCCTGGGGGCAGCTGGGCATCCAGCTGGTATCTGTGGTGATGGATGGGGCATGTGGTGAGCGCAACCTGGAGTGTCTGCCAGGCCCTGATGGTGGCGGGAGGATTAGGTGAGCAGCTCAGGGCTGAGGCACCAGTTCTTGTCAGCCAGTTGTGGCTGAAGGTCCAGGTGGGACATATGGCATATGGTGGGGAAACCACAAGGGATGCAGTGGGCAAGGCCTTCAACCAGCCTGTGGCCAGCACGTGCATTTTCTGTGAGACAGGAATAGCCGAGCATCTCCCACGTGGTTTGTGCTAGTGAGCAGGGGTCAGCGTGGCACACACCGCAGGGCCACTCCCCCTCAGTGACCTTGTCTGACACCTCACGCCAAGCTCCAGCACAGGTGTGGATGTTTTGTCATGTGCATCACAAGTTTCCTCAGCTCCTGGGAAGCCACTCTCAGCTGTACTGAGCTGCCTTGTCATGCTTCAAACCTCCCTTCCACACTCATGTTCTGTAGGCAAAAATACCCCTCTGCCTTCCTCAGGAGGTGTATCAAGAGGAGAGATGAAAACGTGGTTAGCATCTCTTCCAATCCACAAGTGCCAATTATGTGGGTTTTCTTCTCAGATGGTCTAGTTGATAAATATAGGTAGCTAAATTCAGAATAACTGTTTTCAACCTGCGTTTAGCACTAAAGTGGGCTGGTTCTATTTTTGGACTGAAGAAGCATTTGCGTGCCTGAAATCCCATCCAAGTTCTTCTAACTATATCAGTCAGTCTAATAAAAGAGATTGCCTCTTCCTACAGACCTTGCCTCACTTACATCCTACAGGCACTCTGACTACGATAACTTTCCTGTTGCTTCTCTGCCACCTGCAGTGCACAGCTTGAATATACAAGACAGAGGACGAGAGGAGGAATATTAGGGTATTTCCTGACTTCACAGTTTCATTTGCAAACTTAAAGACATTCCCAGAAACATGATAAGGGCATGTTGCCCAGTGCCTTTGGAAAAGTTAAGTCGAAAGAGACCTCTGAAGTTTATCCAGCCCAGTCCTCCTCCATGCTGAGCTAAGAAATTGCGATTGGATGCTCAGGACCTTAGCCAGTAAAGTTGCAGGTACTTCCAAAAATGGAGATTTCACAGCATCTCTGGGCATGTGCTTCAGGGCTGAACTGTTCTTGCTGTGAAGATTTTTTTCTTACCTCCTGTTTTTACCTTGTTGCGATATGTGGCTGTGACCTCTTACCCTTTCATTGTGTACATCTGAGAAAAGGCTTTTTGTTCTCTACCGCTCATTGCAGTGGGAGACTGCAATTTCTTTCCTACCTCTTCTTAGTGGTCTCAGCTCTGGGCTGTACAAAAAAGTTCCTACTGCTCCAGCCTTTCATCAATCTCAGTGTTCCTCTGCTGGACCCTCTCCAGTTTATCAATATCTTGCTTGTTCTCTAGAGCCAAGCCTGGACACCATGTTCCAGGCATGGCCTTGCCAGTGGGGAGTAGAGGGAAATAAGCACTTTCCTTTGCCTGCTTGTGTAGCCTTGTATGTAGCTAGCTGCCTACATCACAAGTCACACTGCTGTCTCTTGTGCAACTTGCGCAAAAGGACCCCTCAAATACTCTTCTACAAAGCTCCTACCTATCCAGTTTGTCTCTAGCATGTATAGCTATGTGGCATCAGGCCGTCCCGGCTTTAGGCATTGCACCCTCCTTCTTGACCTTCAAGAGGTTTCTGTTGGCCCATTCCTCCAGTCTCTCAAGGTCTCGCAGACCGTTTTTTTTTTATCCCCTGATTTTGTTAAGCATGTAGTTTCCCATTCTCTTGTGCTTTTTATGCTATACAGACATGTTCACAGATCTAGTTCCTCCTCAGAGGAGTGTTTTATTATAGACCACAGAAGCATGGTGGGATGGGTTTCAGCAGACTACTTTTACTTGCAGTTGGAGATAACCTTGGAAGGGGAAGGGCCTCTGCTGTCCAGCATGTTGCCCAGTGCTTTTGGAAATTTTCACTTTCTTATTGGCCTCCCATTCACCACCAGAAATTATAGTGACAGGATGCAGACCTGTTCACTAGCAGGAAACAAAAGTGTTCACCTTTGCTATGTGCTCATTGACAGAATCACTAAGGAGACAAATTAGAGAATTCCTGCTCCTGAACTGCTCAGGGAAACCATTTTATAACAGAAAATCTGCTTTCTTTTGCTTCGTGCCTTACCTCATACTTTGCCTCATCTCCTATCAATTTAGACCTTTAAGCTTCAGCTTAAATGAGGACTAAACTCAAGGCTGCTTTTGTGATGCGTTTTTCAGACTACCATGATCTGCCCAGAGAGGAAATGAAAGGACAGCATCTGGGAATGAACTTACCTCAACCAGCTCTAGACTTCCCTTCAGAGCCATCTCAGGCTATATTCTGAATGAGAAAACACAATTACTCTCCTTTTCTGCCCTAAACCTGGCCATCAGTAGTTACATTTCTAGAATAAATAGCAGTATTCTCCACAAGAGTGTTTTGTGTCTGTTTAGAGACAGAAAAGATGAGTGAATATAATCAGCCAGGCAGATCCTTCTCAGTAGCAGCTGCTGCTGCTTCTCCTCTGCTCAGCATGCTGCAATATGCTCTTTCTCTCACAAGTTTCTATGAAAAACATCATGACCTTATTATCATGCTCATTTCCATCCCTCCAGCACAAGTCAATCATGGGAACAATTAAACCATTCTGGAATTAGAAATGACAATTAAAAAAGAAACAGAGATAAGAATGAAATGGCAGGAAGGGAAAATTAAATAGTTTCTTTGCCACCTCCCCTTTACTCCCTGTATCACATTGTTGAAAGAATCATATAGCTCTGCTTTATTAAATGTCAGTTTATAAAATTTACTCTGTGCTACCTAAAACCTATTCGTATCCACATGCTTTCTCTTGCTTCTGGTGGTCCTTCTTCCAGCAAGCTGATCCCACTTAAACATATTGCTCCTTGATAAGTAAATCAAGGCTCTGACTGCATTACATTTAAATATGCACTTCAAATACCATTTAATAGCAAGATGCTGTGCATTGTCGTACTGTCTAGGCTGATGGATCAGGATTTGACTTTCTGACTGTGTATATCAGTCCCCAGTCTGTTTTCCTAGGTAACAAGAGCAATTAGGGTCTGCTCTTGGCCACCGCAGGCTGCTCGATTGGACACTGGGAAAAACAGGACATGGTCTGTAACATTGGAAGTGTTTTGTTTTTTTTACACGTGAACTCCTAAAATCTTTGCAGTCATGCTACAAGCACATTTTCTGCTCTGTCTCCCTCATTTGGTCTCTTCTTCAGGATAAATTAAATTTGTCCACCCACACACATTTTCTTCTCATTTAAGCTTTCGACTCACTCTCTTCTGGAATCTTCCAGTTGTCCTAAACCTTTTCTAAAGAGCAGTGCCTGAAACTGGGCGTAACATTTGGCTGAAGCCTTTTCTGTGCTGGGCACACTGACAGGGGTATTCCCACTTGCTGTATGATAAACATTAGCCTGTATATCCTAGAATGGCATTTGTCTTGCTCAGCATACTGACACTGTTGATTTGTGCTGACCATGTCATCCACCATATTCCCCAGCTATTTTCTAAATAATTTTCTACTGAGACAGCCGTTGCTAGCCACTGGGCAGCTGCTTATTTCTGCACATACTGAAGTTCATCCAGCTGTTCTCAGAATTTTCCAATTTATCAAGAGCATTTTCAGTTCCAATCCTGTCTCTAAGATTATCTGCATCCCTTCTCCATTTCATGTCATCTGCAAATTTAACAAGCATACTGTGTATTCCATCATCCACAGTGTAAACAAAATCGCTGGGAAAATTAGATAGAGATTCAGGGCAAATTCCCGTATAATACTGCTTGGTACTTCTTCCATTTGGAGAAGGAACTTTTATAGCTATTCTTTGAATATAGTTTCATGGAGTTTGGTTTTTTTTTATTTTTTCTCCATGCTAGCCTATCTCCATCCAAATGATATTTTGTTTGTACTTTTTTGCTTCCTCATGAGAATGCTACACAAGACAATGCTAAAAGCCTAACTCAAAATGTGCAACAGCTACTGCTTCTCCCTTGCCCTAACTCTCTTTAACCATCATACTGGCTGTTAGACAACTCCTTGTTTGTCATCCCGGTGCTTAGAGCAAGTTCATGTGTTTCCAGGTTGTTTTTTTTTTTTCTTTTTGGAAGTTGAAGGTAAAGTTGCTGAACTTTCATTGGTCTCATTTCTCCCTTTCCCACTTCTTTTACTCACAGACCCTGTACGTAGTCTATTCCCATCACTGGTGGCTCACCAGTCCCCAGCTGTTCGTCTCGAAAGTAACTGCTAATGCATCTGTTTCAGGCAGTTTTTCACGTATGCTAGACAGATGTTCGTTGGGTTCAGCCAAATTAGCAACATATTATGATAGGTGCTGTCTAATCTGCTCGTTCAGGCTAGTTTTTTTAACATTTATTTGCCCTTTTCTCTCTGATGTTACCTGTACCAGCCACCTGCTCACCTGTTCAGCGACGAGTGAAGGAAAATCTCACAGGCAAACTTGATCTCCTCCAGCCGTTTCCCTACTGAGCAGCGTGGCCACAATTCTTTGCTTTTTCTATTCATGTTGATGCATTCAACTCATGGTGTCCTGCACTGTTTGAAATGAAGAGGCAGTGGTTCTGTGTGTTACTGTGGAGGGACCTCTTCACAACAAAACACGTCCTCCAGTTTCAGAACTGCTGGACATGGATTGTTACTGTAACGACACTGTTGGTTTGCTGTCTAAAAGCCTGTCCTTAACACAAGGCTTCTGTGTTCACCATCAGGCAGTGTCAACTTGCCAGGAAAAGCACTGGTGCTGCTAATACAGGAGACATGCATACTGGCTTTGCTAGGGATGCTGAAGGGGCTAAGATGAACCTGTTTTAGTCATGTTAGGTTGCCACCAACTTGAGGAGGTGAAGCAAATTGTACTAGGGAGACAAAAGTTAGAGCCACTTGGAAACATTAGCTCATTGAAGCTGGCCTTGCCTGTTAATAGTGTTAAGAGCTAATGCCTCTTGACCATCCTGGCACACACTGACAATTAATGCAAATGTACTCTTGCCTTTCTCATTGGATTTCTCATGGGCTGCAGTTGGGTTTGGGGTATAAGTTGTTGAGGTCAGGCCGTGCCCTGACCTTCTAGGACGACATCCTGCAAGCTTGAATGTCTTTCATATGTTGTGTGGGTGGCTGCCAGAGCGTGCAGCTGTTTTAAGGTCTTGCCCAGGTCCCTGAACTACAGAGAGCTGGCCTAACCACCAGCCTGCCCTTTGATTGCTACCTGGTCCTTTGTCTCAGTGCAGCACTGAAAGGAGCTGTGTTGTTTTCCTCCAAATTCCTGTCCATTTGGAGACAGATCACAAAACTCTGTTTTCCTAATGCTGCTTCTATGGGCTTCACTCTCTCACCCCTACAGGACCAGAGTATCTGTGTGCATAAGCCTAAATATTTCTAAATACACCAGAGTGCAACAGTGACTCATTTATTAGGTCACTCTGAGCCAGAGTACAATAATAACATGAGTTACAAAAAATGTTCCCATTTTTGATGGTTATCTCACTCCTTCCCCCACCCCCCCCCCCAAAAACCCAGCAGTTAAGCCAGCATTACTGTCAAAAGAAGCAGTCCCCCCAAACCTCACCCATCTGCATAACCCTTGGCCATCCCCTCCCCCAAAAAAACCCAAAACCAAACCCAAACCAACAAACAAAAAAACACCACCCCAGTGTTTCAGCTTCCAGGAAAAATTAGGAAAAGCAGCCTACAATTTTTCTCAAATGTTAGGATCATGCTGATAACATCTTAATGTTACCTGAGTTTATTGTGATGTTTAATGCTGAGTGAGTAATTGGATATCAAGGTCATTACCACCACAATTACCAGCTAATTGTCAGCTGCAGTGTTTGTGGGCCTTCTGAATCATAATGGTAGTACAGAATGGTCTATGTTATCTTCATCCCAAAGGAGCCATGGTCTAAGGCTGAGGCATATTAATGGTAGGTATGGGTATCTTTTCTTGGTAAATACACTTCAGGGATGTCATTGTCAATGTTGTTCTGGCAATATAAGATCCATGCTAATCCAAGTGCCAATCCAAGCACCATGACAGTTTGGCAGAAAATGCCACTCTTATCCCATCGGAATTTATCTTTCTTTCTTTCTTTTATTTTTTTAATGTATTTTTCCTTTCAATCAAATAAATAAGTTTAATTTTGAACAAAAAGTCTTTTTAATTTACAATCACTCAAACTGGCTCAACACTTAAACATGGGAACATGAGTAAATGCTGTGTATGGTTCTGTTATTCATGTTCAGAACAGAAGAATTCAAACACCCTTTGCACCCTTGCGGCAAAGAGGGCCAGGCACATGCTGGGCTTCACTAGCGAAAGTATTGCCAGCAGGTCAAGGAAAGTGATCTTCCTCCGTGCTTGGCACTGATGAGGCGCTTCTGGAGTGCTGGGTCCAGTTCTGGGCTCCCAAGTACAAGAGAGACATGGATGTACTGGAGTGAGTCCACTGAAGAGCCATGAAAATAGTTAAGGGATTGGGGCATCTGATATATGAAGAGAGGCTGAGACAGGTGTGGCTGTTCAGCCCAGAGAAGACACCCTGATTCTTCTCTTCCATGCGCTCTCAATGTATATTAATACTTGATGGGAGGAGCAGAGAGGATGGACCCAGGCTCTTCTCAGTGGTGTCCAGTGATAGGACAGGAGACAATGGGCACAAATGGAAACTGCCAATTCATTTTAAAATGAGAAAAAACTTTTTTCATGATGGGGATGGTCAAACATCAGAACAGGTTGCCCACAGAAGTGGAGGCTCCATCCTTTGAGATAAACAAAACCCAATGAAACATGGCCCTGAGGAACCTTCTGTAGCTGACCCTGATCTGAGAAGTGAGTTTGCGCTGCATGATCTCTTGAGATGCCTTTCGATGTCAACGATTCTGTGACTTTCTGTAACTGTTAAGAGGAGCAAAGCATCGTTACTGAGATGACTAGAAGAATGGTGAGTCTCCCTTAGAAAAATATGTTTAAACATAAACAATATACACTGAGCTTGGGCAAAAGGAGGAAGGCTGAGAGGAGCCATGTCTTCTCTCTATAAATGATATAAAAGAGTACATGTCAAGGGAAGAACTATTGAAAGTAAAGAACTGGTATGAGATTAGCAGGTAACAAAGAATTATCTGATGAAGAACAAAGTTAATCTTAAAATTAGGAAGACTATATTTCTACAGTAACAGACCAATAAGAATACTGAGAGTTTCTGAAAGGAAATATTTGACATACTGTAGAAAGGGACTAGCCTTAGGCCTAATGTTAATGAACAGGTAGAGGAGGCTGCTCTTTTAAGTAGCAGAATTCATGGGGAGACCTGGGAGAAGGAAGAGAAGTGCGGGCAGAGGCTGAGTTTTCAGGAACCCACAGGTGTCTCCAGGTCTGTCTGACTATTTGCATACTGCTGTGGGTAAGAAGGAAGGTAGCATATTTTTGTAGGTGATGTGTGTGCAAAATACTCTGTTTTAAAAGTAGAATACTTTTGTTCTGTGTTGAAAGTTTCCTTCGTCTTTCTTTTAAGTGTGTGCTACAGCAATCTGTTTCATCATGGAGAGAAACCATCTAGTGTGGAGCCTGGCTCATCTCTTACATAGTGTGGAAACAGAACAGATAAAAAACTGTACACCCCCGGACCCTTCAATCATAAAAGATTTATAAGCCTTCAGAGAAAATAAAGGGGGGTGATGGTACTCTGCCAGGAAACAAACTAGTTTCATGACAGAAAGAAATCAATTCCCAGCTGAAAACAAGAGAGCAAGGCAAATGAAAATATTTTCAGATAACTTCCGTTGCAGCATCGCTCTGCTTCCAGCACAGGATAAATCTTCCTGCTCTAACAACAGATGTCCACAGTCACCTGTGGCTGGTGTTGGTGCCTCACAGATATTTCTAGTTCACTGGAAATGTTAAAGTTGAAAGTGCTTAAAAAGAAAGGAGAGGAGAGAACAGACAGACTCCATGAGTCTCAAAAGAAATGAGTTAGATGTGTCAGAGTGTATGGTGCTGAAAAACAAACCAGTTAAAAACACATGACAATATGTTGTGGGACTTGTCAAGGAAGAATACCAGTTCATAGAGCTTCATACTTGGCTGGTGTACCTAAAACTGAACAGTTTAACAAGTTTGTACATTTCCAGGAGTTCATAGCTGTCCTGGTTTGAGCTGGTTTGATTTCTAAATGAATCAGCTTCTGTGCCGTAATGAGCCCTGAGAGTTTGTTCTGCACTTTGGTGACCACACCAAAGCATGAACTGTTACAGGATGTTTTCATAGGGAGCTATGTATCAGGGCAGCATGAAAGAAAGCTGACTAAGGAGTCCCCAGGTTGATGGAAAGGTAAATTTTGCATTATCTTTCTAGGTGGATTGGTTATGTTTCTTTCAGGAAGATGGAATGGATGTAGGCAGAGTCACATTGCTCTTGTCAAAGAGATGATCCCACGTGTTTGCTCAGTTGTGCACTTGTAAGACATACATTTACAAATGGTCGAAACCCCTGAGTTCACAGCTGTACACCACTGCTTACCCTTCCTTCCATCGGCAGGTGGAAATGTTAAGTATAGAATAAAGCAGAGTCTTGCAAGCTAGTGATTTCTATGGGAAAAATCAGTGTGCAGCAGCTCTATGGGAACCATATATTCAGTGCCTTGTCCAGCAGCACATTTGAGATAATTTGTAAAAGAAGCTACTTTTTCTGTGTGTGCTCTTCACACACAGACAGTTGCTGCACTCTTGTGATGGGTAGGATTAGAGGGAATTTGTCACCTTGTCCCTCACTGTGGTACTTACAGCCAGGTTTTCATCCTTTGTAAGAAGCCAGCTGATTTATCAAGTGCATTTTACAAATAATTAAGCAGTGATATTTGCAGGAGCAGGGGAAACATGGCTGCTGACAGAGAAAATAGAGGTCATCCAAATAGCATTGCTAAATATACCAGAAACTGACAAAGAAATGATCAAGCCAATAAGCAGTGGTCTATTTTGTGTACCTGCAACATGCTACCAAAGCTTTTCAAGAAAAGTTAAGCAAAACGAGGGAAGCGAGGCAACATATTCCTTCAATCTACTTGTAGGTATAACTGTTAGAGAAGCAACACAATCCATGTTCCACCGGATCCTAGGAGGTATTATCTGACATACAGCAAACCAATTAGCCAAAAAATTTGGCTCCTTCCTACTTCAGTAAATATCAAGCAAAGTTTCTTCTGTGCCTCTGAGCTGAGAGACCAGAAAAAAACGAAGGGTGGGGGGAACAGAAAAGGTAAAGGTAAAGTGCAGAATTATAGCAGGGTAGCAGCTTGGTCTTGTAATGTTTAAAAGCATTTAATCCCAGAATACATTTTCCCCAGAAACAGTCAGAATCAACACAATTTTTGTGAGATAGAGTAACTCTGGTACAAAATTTTGCAGAAAGCTCTACTAACTAGCAGTGATGGCATTCTCTGTTCTTTGATTAAATGGTCAAAATTTCTATCAGCCTTGGTTTGAAACAAGGATATTCACAAAGTGAAAAACTGTCATGGTCTATTATCTACCTAAGAAACTTGTTGAGAAAAAGTTAGTCTTCGAACACTTTGAAGCAAGGCCAGCAGCACTCTGGAGAAAAGGTTCCCATGACAGAGGAACACACAGCACAGGTTGCCTAAGAGACACTTTCTCTCCCAGGTTTACTACTCAGAGCTGTTACGTATAACCATGAGATTACGTGTGTATGATCTGAACTGTTGTATTCCTTAGTAAGGGTTTCTTGGGCTATTTATATATTAATGATGTCTCTCTGAGCTAACGATTGCTTTAAGAAATGCAACGTGTTTCAAGGGCTGCTTCTTCCAAACCTGGAAATGATCAGTAGTGATAGACAGACTAATTTATACGTATGGAAGGATTGGCTGTAAAGATCAAAGCAAAATATTCAACAATAAGTTGAAGTATAATGCAGTAATTGTTTCCTGGTACACAATTCTGTGTCGTCTTTGTTTTCTGCCAGACTTTTTGGTGATGAGTATATCCTGTCTTTTTGAATGTGAGCTTTCTTCTTACTGATGATGAAAACACAGTATTCATGCTATGACTGTGACTTGATCTGGAACCTCATGATATTTCTTACTGCAGAGTGTCAGAAGAAATGGCATGAAACTGAAAGTACTGCATTCTGACAGTAACTGTTTTAGAGCACCTTCTGCACATGCAGGTATGATGTCATTCAGTTTGATGATTATACAAGAGTTCCAGAAAATCTGTGGCTATGATCCCCTCCATTTCAAGTGCCTACGGGTTGCCGAGGAAGTATTTGAAGATAAATGCAACAGCTTTTTGATATTTGGTGATATTCTGAAGGAAATTATGGTAAGAAATATTTCCTAGCTTTAGCACGACTTAAGATATATATATATATATTAAATATTGTTTTAAATGCATTATCTCCCAATACCCTTTTGCAAATTTTTTCCCAGTGCATCTGGGATATTTAAGTCTTTTTAGCTACAGCAAGAGAAGGGAAAAGCGGATAGGAAGAGGAGCTAGTTGGGTAAGTGAACTGTGCTGAGAATGACTTTGTCATAGACAAAATCCAAATTATCACCTCTGGATTTTAACAAATCCGTGTGTGGTAGCATAACTAAAACTTCTGTCACAGCACAAAAGGTATGGTTGTTCTGGAGCCAAACTGGAACAAGAGTCTGTAATATATATACTCTGTTAAACTTTTTTTGATGGTTGTCTTTCCTGTCAATTTATATAGAGTCAGTGTGAGCTGTATATGATGATGATTCTGGAATCTCTGCCTACAGCACAAGACAAGACAGTATTTGATTGTCAATATTAGTTCCTTTCTTTGGTGATGCTACAGAGAAATTAGGTATTTGAAGTCAGATATGAGTACTTCCTGACCTTACCTTTGACATAGAAGATTTAGTGCTCATCCTTTGCTTCATTGCTTACATCAGTTCCTGTGGGAGCAACCCACAGCAGGAAAATCTGAGACAGCAGCTGCTACAGAATAAACAGGACATTGGCTGAATAGCCTGTTGTTTGTCTAGCTTCTCTTTGGTAAGGCCACATTGGGCTTTGTGCCAGCTTTACTGCAGAAGTGCTGCTGCACAGAGAGTGACATTAGCCTCAGACTGCCAGATGTAGTGCCACACACCCTTTCCCCCCTCATCTCCCACCAGTGATGACTTCTGGTAAAAAGAAGAGGCACCAGAAAAGATGTGCTCCACAGCAGAAGGGGAGCACCAATATGAAAAGCCCAGCTGGCCATGCCAAGCCCCTCTGGAGCTTCTTCCCTCCCTTCTCCATGGCACAGGACCCCATTGCAGCCCAGCCTAGACCTGTCAGTTCCTGTCCCTTTCTCTATCTGACCCTTTTGTATTCCTCCTTCTTTTACATTCTGTACTCCAAAACTAGTCCCTTCCATTCCTGATAGCTTTCTAGGACGGCGTTCTCCATCAGCTCAGAGCCAAGCCTTTGGATTTGCTCTGAGGATTTCACCCTAGTTATCCTCTCTCTCTGACACTGAGCCTGGTAGCTCATGTGTGATACTATCTTTGAAATGAAAATGAAAGGTAATGATGAACGTGGCACAGTTGACAGCATTAGTGTTTTGTCTAGTATGAGTAACACACCACTCAGTGGCAAAACACCTGATTGCCCAAAAGCAAGGGGTCGGTATTTTTTACTGGCTATGATGCAGAGAGAGAATCATCCATATTCTTTTTTAACTATACAAACCTTTAATCTATTTGCAAATAGAAAGAACTTCAAGTGACTCTAAAACCTGGCATAGGGGTTTTTGTTCATGTCTGGCCATATTAGCTCTTAGTCTCACGAGCAGCTCATTCAGAAGTTTTTATTCAAACTGAGTTTTACTGAAATATAATTTTTAAAAATGGTGCCAGAACCTGTACCAAATAAAACAAATATTCAATTACACGACTTCATATTGTACTCTTCTTTCTTGTATTCTCATAGACTCTGAAGGCTCAGGTCAAAGGAGTGGAAACAAAGCCTTCAAAGGCTCCAGAAATACAGGCACTCGGGACAGAAGTACAGTTCTCAGGAAGAAAGCCAATACTTCTCTGGAAAGAAACAAAGAGTAAATGTGGCAAATGCTGCCAAGCCTCTCTAGCAGCAACTAGGTAGATGGGATAAAGCATAAACAAGTAAACAGTTCTTGAAGTGTTTAAAATGTCAGATCTTGGAGGGAAGGATGAAGGATTAGACCCTGCAGATGGTCTGTTCTAGGCAAAAATCTTTCTCCTTTCTTAATATATATTTTAGATTCCCCTCCCCCCATCTTTTGTACCAATCACACTGCAAGACATGGTTCAGCTCTGAGCAGGACAAAGGCTTTCTTTTGCCACCCTTGACTGACCTCCACCAAAGAGCTTTACGTTATCCCAGAGAGTCTCCTGACCACACAGACTGCAGCCTGCATTGTTAAATTTCAGGCTGTGTCACTTTTGCTGGGATGTATGCTTTGTTCCCTATTACAGAGGCAACATAACTTGTGCTTTTGATTGCCTGTGTCCTGTCCTGTCCTGTCCTCTAAGACAGGACTTGGGTTGACTTTCTTAATTTGACTAGCTTATGCTCAGGCTTCCTGAGGCTCACTGACTTCTTTGGACTGACCCACTGTTTCCATATCTCTGTTGTGTGTCCCTGATATTTTATATCATAGCTTCCAAATCTTCCTACTCCTGCTCCAAGCTCTGATCTGACTTGTTACCATCAATGTTTGGCCTTGTGGTTTAATTTTAGAGCTCTAACCTTTAGACTTGAAAGCTTTTCCAGCAGGAAATCTTACCTACCAACTTTAATGTTCTTCTTGCCCCTTTCACTGTCTGAATCTGAAGAATTAAGCAATCACTCTTTCACTAAGCTGCTGGTTTCCCTTCTTACCCATCCCTTTTTCTTGTAAATATTATTCTAACTAGACTAATTGACTTGAGGTCTTTTATATCTTTGCAATTGTTTCCAGTGTGTTTATTGTGTACACATCACAATATTTACACTGTACTTTCAAAATGTAGTTTGTATGATTCTACAGTTAAGATACTGGGGTGTGAAAGAGACTTATGTTCACTAATGTTTGCTGGTGTACAGGAAGATAATTAACAATGGCTCAGTACTACATGTCTATACTTGTCCACAGAGAGAGAATTCATGATGGATAAAGTTATACTGGCATGAATTTAAGATGGAAAGGGGCATAGTGTGGAAAATTTATAGAGCACACATATGCAAATTTTACAGAGGCTGCAGAGACTGATTTTTGTGCAAGCTTTTGTAAATATTTTAGAGGTAAAGGGGAAAAATATGACATTTTGTATTCTGCCAAAGGGCTGAAACAGAATAACGATAAACTTCCTAGAATGGTCTAAAGGAGTTCTGGAGAGATTTGACAGCTACAGGTATAAAAATCCAATACCTGTAAGACTGTTCAATTCTGGACAGTAGCCTATTTCCAGAGAAGTCTAGGAACATGCACTATCCTAAATACAGCTTTTTAGCTTTGCTTGAAAACAACCAAAATCTGAGTCATTTGCATGCATTAGTTGCTACTGGAAGCTTAAGACTCAATTTTTCCTCTTGCCGTGAACCAGGTGTAGTCTTGTCTATGTATAGGGAAATAACCCTTGGAGGGTGGGCAGAGGAAAAGATTTTCATGCAAGATAGATTTCTTTTTAAAAATAACATTGGTTAGTAGGTATTGGAATATCTGGTAGGATTTTTAAGATCTAATGAGAAGAGGGTAAGTAAGAATATTGAAGTATATGCAAAGAACTGCGCTTTCTACTTGTGATACCTATATGTCTCACTATCTGTGTTAGGAATGTGTAATTGCTTCAGTATTTTCATTTAGTGAACAAGAGGTTTCCCCCTCTTAGGAAAAGAAGCTGCAATCTTCATGCAGTAGAGGGTGATTGTTTTAATCCTGTTAGCTCCTCAAAAAGAGTCAATTCTTCTCTGCTTTGGATCACTGAGCATTCAGACCTGGTGCAACTTAGTGAGCTTGAATTTGCTCTGTGCCTTTTAGAGCAACATGACCTCTGGACATGTGTAATAATCTTCATTATAGATAACAACTATTTGCTCACATCCACCTTTGTATATGATCCTGAAAAGATACTTGTGAAACTTGTTCTCTTTTTTCTATTCTAGACTGAAGACTGAATTAGAAATGGTGCTACAGATGAGGCAGACTACAGAAGATAAAGCAGGTGAGCGTAGAACAGTTCTGAGTCAAACAGAAAAGAAATATGGCACAAAGTATAGTTAAAAGGTGTTCTAAAAAGTATTGGAAGGAGAACCAACCAAAAATTATCTCAGCTGTTGAGATTTTTACTCATAGTGTGATCAAAATGTCCTGATCTAATGAAATCAGGCATATAACAATTTTCTTCTTATTTAACTCCTGGCCTTATCTGACACCAGTAGATGTCAGTGGGAGACTTTCTGATGCTGAAGAAACCTAGGGAACAGCCAAATCATCTCTATGTGACTGATTCTGCCACTGCCACAGTCACAGCACTGGTGTGTTAAAGATGTCTCAGGGGATGGTACGTGAAACTCTTCAGCTGTCAGAAACATGATAACCGGATTTCATGCTTGTCGTGGGTATGTTAAGCCCCGAATCACGTGCTTTCACGTGCCCTTCTTAAGCTTCTTTTTAGCCTTCACTCTTAGTCTTGGATGCTGTAGTTATCCACGCAATAGTCCAGTCCCGCTGGGATGCTTGCTAGGTACTTTGGTTCAGTAACCTCAGTGAGCTTTATAGATTATTTATGTACTGCTCGAGGATGGAGTGTCTTTTGATAAGCCCTTTGGTCAGTGGAATCTGAATCCGGACCTTTGAGTAAGTTAAATACATAAATCTGGAAACTGTGGAAGAACAAAAAGAAAAGCTGACTGATGATGGACTAGGAAATCCTGTGAAATGCTGTCGGGACAGAATATAGTGTGACTGGTCTGACTGTAATACACCTGTACTTTATGCCTTTATTGAAAACCTCTACTTAAAGCAGTTTTCTTCCAGAGCATGAGAACACACCAGTTAGGAAATCATAATGTAGTAAATAAGAAAATAGCTGTTTAAGTGGTAACATAAAATGCCTTCTGCATTTCCTCTTGAAGGAAAGAGGAAGATCTAAATCTGCTTTCTGTGCAGTGTCTCAGTGTCCTAGTGCCCTGGTCCAGGCTACGGGCAGCTTCACTGTGGGCAGCTCCTATCACTGGCTTCTAACTCACTTTTACAAACACACATTCAGTGGGAACAATGCTTGAACAATCAAACCAGCTTCTGCTTCACACACACCCCCCAGCAATTAAACTGGCACAAATTCCTTCCTAGTCTTTCTGTCAATGAATGTATGCCTGAATGCAGCTGCCCTGATTAGCTTTGATTCTACAGCACAGTACGGGTTTAGAGTTCCAGGCATTTGCAACCAAACACTGAAAAAACCCCGATAAAATTAGCCACTGGCTCTGGGTCTCCCCAAGGACTCATGCCTAAAACAATCAGAACTCTCCAGGCCAAGGCATATCTGAGGAAGAGTTTTGCACAAAATGAGCTAAAAGACATTTAAGCAATGGGTAAAGGTTTTTCCCCTTCTCCTCCCTACCAGGTACTAATTTAAAAATACCTACTCAGTTAACCTCAAACTTCCCCTTCCAACCATCCTCATTACACACTGAGGAATCAAAACCAGCCAAGTCAGAAAGATGCTGCTGTTCTTCTTTTTGTGTTACAGCTGTATTTAGAAGCCCAAGCCAAGAAAACTGGGGTAAATGTGCTAACATGTCCTGGCACTGCAGGAACAAGGCTCTGCAAGTATTGGTTTTTTGGTTTTGTTTTTTTTGTGAGGTGCTAAGCATTTAAAAATGTACTGAATCCAAGTTAACTTGAAATGAGTACTTTACAGTTTTTCCAGTGGAAAAAATGGAGATCTGACTATTTTGTAAAATAGAACATTTTCTTAGTATTTCCTAAGAAATGGAGGCATTATTTCCTTCTCTACAGGTAGCATTTCTGTAAGTCTCTTCCAGGATGACTAGCTATCGTGATCCTCAGAGGGGGAATATACTCTCTATCATTTTCAGTGGCTCACACGAAAGGACATGATTTTTGAGAAGCTAGTGGCTATTAGCCCCTGGGATGGGGAGTGGCAGGAAGTATGGTCAGGCACTTTTCCCTA
>NW_010407551.1:119102-139805 GCF_000710305.1 Buceros rhinoceros silvestris | reverse complement strand
ACATGAGGCAGTGCATCACTCAAGCTGGGCTCCTGCTCTCTTCTTCCAGCCTGCTTTGCTTTTCATCAAAGCTGTTGGCTTTCACTGGACCTGTTGACTCTACCCTGATACTACATGGCAGACCGGAGGGAGGCAAAGGGGGGTTGGCTGCCCGAGACAAACTGCTTGGAAAGCAGGAAATTTGGGTGTCTTGGGCTCAGTCTATAATCACTGAAATGTTGTCATGACCCAACACAGTGGCCTAGTTCTCTATATGACAGCATGGCCAAAGCCATTATGATGTTGCAAATGTAGTTAATGAATCACTGAACCACCGGCTAATGAATGTGGCTAAAGCCCCTCCCAGCTACAGAGCAGCCGCTGAATCACCAGGATTTTTTTGACCTGATCAATGCACCAGTCAGAAAAGCCAGTCCGTACCACTAGGAGCTCTCACACAACAGAGACAGACCAAACACTGGCACATGAGCTATGCCACTCACCTTTCACAATCACCCCAATGAAGGCCCTTTACCACTTAATGCAAAGACACAGGCAGGCTCTAGGTAGAGCATGAACCCAGCCAAGGAGAAAATTGCAGCATCCCAGCACAGAGAGCAGATAACAGCATGCAAGAAGCAGTGTTTGGACTGGTGGAAATGAAGAGTGTGTGTGTGCCAGCTGAACTGAGAGCAATGTTGTGGATGCTCCTGGTCCGTGCTCCTTGGTTTGGTTAACTCAAGCTTGTACTTCAGAATGTCTGCTGAAAGTACTATGGACAGAGCCTTAGATGCTGATTAGCTTTCCACTGTCAGCTCTATCCTTTAAATTGTAAGCGTATTTTAATACTTCCAGAAGCCTGCAGCAGACAGGAGATATGGAGGATAACGCGAAAAATACTTTCTGTGTTGAACAGCTTGAATCTGTGAGGTGTAAAGTTCTCATAAATGTGGAGAAATGAACATACTAGAGTATGAGAAGAGAGAAACAATGGTTTGTACTGGGACATAGATATAACGGAAAACACTCAAAGAAATACAGGCAAGAAATCACTAGTTCTAAACATGTCCTAACAAGGCTTCTCAAGAAGTACTAGTGTCCTGGTACTACCACAATGGACCCTTTAGCACTGAGATTGACAGTCAGCAGCCTTTATTTTCTCCTCTGAGAGCATAATACATGCCTAGTCCAGGTGCTTCTATGATGACCACAGTGTTCAGCTTCTGACACAGCAATAAGAGGCTTGTAGGTTGATCCTCACCAAGTCAGATGATGGTCTACAGACATAGGAGTTCATGTTCTGAACCCCTTCTGCTTTCATGTTATGCATTTGGGGATTTGAAACAAGTATACATCAAAAAACTACATCATCGTTATTTTCAACCTGTTGTATTTCTTGGCCTGGAAATGTGACAGTTTTGGGTGGGAATTTCAGGTATCTCAAGCTGGCATCATCTACCCTTGAAATGAATAGTGAAATGCCTAGTGACTTCAAAGAGGGCATCTAAAAGGTCAGACATTTCTCCAAACTTTCTGTCCCCTGATGCAGAATTATAATGGTCGACAGGATAGAAAGTAAGTTCATTAACTGTACCAAGAATAAAACAGAGCTGCCAGAAAGTCACAGGAAAGCTGAAAGAAACCTGAGAAAAACACATGAAAATAACAGAAAGCCTGTATTTCTCTCTTCACTAGTTTAGGTATAGGTACAGCCCTTGTGTTCTTGCACTATACTTGGCTGCCTTTAAATTGAATAATATATTTAAAATATTTGCTTTTCCTGCCAAATTTTTCAACCAACCTTTTGTACTGTTACCTAAGAGTATGAGACAGAAGTCTGTCACTTGTTTCTAAAGCAATTAACAGGCCTGCAGCATCAGAGAGCTTTGGGGGAGGAGGTGAACTCTTGGTTAATTCAGATAAATTTACTTCTTATCAAGATATTAAAATAATGAATAGCAGCAGTTAGTCATGACAACTTTCTTTTTTTTTTTTTTTTCTGGCAAACAGGAGACCTTCTGCTCCATGTGCCTTCTCAACTGTTCCTGTGTACACTCTGTAAGATATGCTCCCACATGGTAACAAATGAATATATGAAATCTGGTCCTCTGAAAATATAGTCACTCTGAGAACTTCCTCTCTTTGCTTTTTTAAAACAAATATGAATATTCAGAACATCTTTAAATATAAATTGCTGGTTTCTAGAGCGGGTCTTTTTCTGTCGTCTGGGCTTTGTCTGTGCTGTAATGGGAAAGGATGGTCAGCAGATGGCAATGTTGTATGGTTGTTCCAGCAGGAGACAGCCACATGAGCAAGGGAGGGAAACCTCTGATTCTCCCTAAGTGGCCATGAGGGAAAAAGGAGTGGCCCTCCAGCCCACTGGAGAGTTCGCCCTCCAAACATACTTTGACTGAGTGCTTGCGTAGGCTTACTGAGTATTTATGACTATTTGTAACAGCAATTCAGCATTTAAAACCCCTCATTTGAAAGGGCAAGCCCATTATCATTTAAGAAGAGCAATCTAATTAAACGTGCATTTCCATATTCTTTTAAAAACATGATTTCATAATGCTACATAAGTACAAAGTGCTCTTTCCCACACAGATTGCATTTTTAAAAAGATAAGTGGGTCTGATGCATTTGCTTTTGCTAGAATGTTGTGTGACAATTTAACTGATCTGTTACTGCCTTTTCAGGATAAAACTATGAAAAAGAACTCATCAAACATGTTTCTCCAAGGCTGAATAAAAGGATGTTATTTGCTTAGAATCCACTGTGGTTCAGGCATAATGCAAACTAGTTTATACATGAGTTACCTTCACTAGGTCTAATCACGAACCACTGGAAATCTTCTTTGCCAGCTAGAAAGTCGAAGGGTACCAGATAGATTTCCACTTTTTTTCTTTTTCTTTTTTTTTTTTTTTTTTTTTTTTTTTTTTTTTTTTTTGACTACTGAGGAGAGCTATTAGGGTACTTTGATCTAAATATGTAAATCAAAGCTGCAAGAGCATCCTGCTTCCACCTGTACTGAAGGCACTGGAATGAAATAAAGAGCTTGTGGTAGAAAACTCCAACATGTAAAATCCATGGAATAGCTCAGCAAGAAGAACTTGGAAAGACTTCTGTAAAATACAGGGACTAACAGATGCCTTGGGAGAAGAAAAGTGAGTAACAGTTTGAATAAAATAACCTTTGGTTCAGACGATATTCTGCTGCACAGCCTGAAGTCTGAGGCTCAGTGTTAGTAACCAAAAGAGCAGGCATTATTTCAGATGTTAGAGAAATGTGAAGTACAAAGGTCTTGCCTCCAAACAGAGCTTCATCTAGCAGCTCAAAAAGCTGATAGAAATGGACATGTATGATGAAAGACAAAATCAAGTAATTTGTATCAAAGTAATTGGCTTAGCGAAAGTAATGCAGCAAACACCCTTCCTTGTTTACATGGTAAGATCTGGTTTTACTATCTCTTGGGTTTCCCTCAGGGTACAAGAACTGGCAAGATGTGAGACTCTATGTCAGATTCAAAGACGTGTAACTTGAGATGTAGTGCTAAATTAAAACTCCTGTCACACAGGAGCTACTTACTATAATTTATGTCAAGGTTAATGGAGTAAAAAGTATTGGAGTATTTTAAATGCTGATCAGACATGTTGCCAATTAGTATCACTGCAGATTTTTTCTGATGTACTGAAGGATATTTCAATGTTTCTCAACATTTATGTCTTTTTACAGGAAGTTGAAGAAAATACCACAGAAATTTTAGATAAACGGAGAATCACTCAGGAAAATGAAAGGTGAGTCTGAAATGCTCAAATATCTGTGTCAGTGTGGTTACGCGGGAAGTGTTAGAGTGATGGAAATGCCTGTTGTAACTGCTTATTAGGCTAAAGCAGGACCGATTAGTCGTTAATAGCTGCTGCATTCAAGTTCTGGTTGGAGAGCACAGACTGTAGCAGCTGGGACTCATAATCAGACACTATAGATTTTACTTCAATATGACCCAGAGTGTTAAATGAGAGAAATTAACAATGGGAATATGCATTGTGTTTGATTACCAACTCCAATTGCTTCAGTTTATTTAGATATAGAACACATATTATGGTACTTGTTAAAGCCTCTTAAGTTTTCTGACAGTGTCCTGCTGATGTTTATTTTCACACCCGATGGGGGAGAGTTCAATCCCTTGTCTGTTTTGACATTGCTCAATAGTGCCAATTTTGGTAAGTTGTCTGTGAATTGGAACTGAGATTCCTGTTTTTTTTTTTTTTTTTTTTCATTTTGGAAGGGGTGATATATGGGGTCATCTCAAGCATTCGAGGTAACATATTTTAAGAAGTTGAAGCATAATGCTTTGGTTATTGATGCTGCCTGTCAGAAGTAAATACTGAATATACTTGATTTTTTGGTGCTTTCAGGATTTAGGTTTAGTCCAACCAACACTGTTTATTCTTGCTATGTTTTTAATGTTCCAAAACCTTGGATGAGGAGCCATCCAAGGTGAAACAGCATGGAAGAGAGGTTCTCTCAACTTATTCATCCCCTGTTAATGCCATGGAATGCACCTACTCAGATAGGTATAGATTTCAACATGTGTGGCATAGCTTCAGGTTCCTTGTATGTTAGTAGTGCTGATCACAGGTTTGCTTTTCATACCTGTAACACAGTTTTACAAAAACTGAACAAATATCAACCATAACAAAGCTCCATATGATTGGAAAATATGTATCTATAGAATAGCTGAAAAGTCGAGTTTACTGTCAGAATAGAAGATAGCTTTTCACTCACATGCCCTGCTATTGTCCACAGGCATTTTTGCACCTAAAATTTATCAGTATAAGAAATCACTGCATCCAGGCAAATCAGGTAGCGGCAGGCTGCAATTAGTTTAATTCATTAGTTTGCTGCATGCCTAATTTGTTATTTTACATCTGCACGTGTAAAGCAAATGATTTAAACTATCAGCTGAAGGTAGATGTTGCAGGTTAGTAAAAGGCCTGAGCGACACAGGGAAAAGCTTATGGACCTTAGCGTATCTTGGATCAACCTTTCAGGTTTTCAGACATCAGGCAGACATTGTGGAGTTGTCTTCCGTTGTTATAATACACCACCATCTAAAAGAGAACGGTTTCTCAAATTTAGATGGCAGGTGGTGTTTTTTGCCATAGGGTCCAGAAGAGTCACTGCAGGTTCCTGTTGTGTTTGAGAGCTATACGCTTTAATGCAATTATGAGATTCTTGGTAAAATTTCAAAATGGTACTTATAGACTCCAAAGAACAAAAGCCATTAATATAGAAAATAATTCTTCTATTTTCATCTTATTGCCAATATTTGAGGTTAGAGGGGATATGTTTTATTTGCTGACACAGGCAGAAATTTGTACTTTTAAATTGTATTAGGAAAGTAAGAAAAATCTTTTTTTTCTCAAAGAAGACTCGAGTATTAGCAAAAAAGAACCCTGAACTCAGATATTATGAGTTATAAAGATTTTCAATTAACTTTTGGCTTAAAATAGAAAATGAGGAATTCTGGGAGTCTACAGAATCTTAAAATTACAGTTATGCTTCAGTTAATTTACTGTTTCTGGATCTTTGATTAAGTTGAGAATTGCCAACATCAGATTTCACAAGGTGGTATGTAGCATCACAGGAGACTTTTGCTGGAGGGTTGGTAAATAGCTCTCAATTCAGGAGCTGCTACCTGATGACCTAAGACCACTAATATATGATGATTTCATAAACATGGAAAGTAACTTCCTTTATGGTATCAGTTTACTGTATGTTATCTTGTCAAAATTTCCTGGATGGGTACATTCATTAAGCTTAATGAGGGGAAGGGGAGGAACTGAAAGAGCAAAAGATGAAATCTAAATTGACAGTCTCCCCACAAACAGTATGAAGAATACTTACCAGACACTGGCATGTATCTCGTCTCCTGCTTAAACTTGCAAGACTTGCTTTCCTAGAACTGAGTGAGTGCTAGTAGATCTATAAATTTATGAGCAATTACAAAATGATATGCAAAATTACATGGAAGTGTGTTGGTTACTGATCGTTATGTTCCCTTCAGGAGCTGAACATAGAGCAGCGTAGCTGAGGTGGTAAGGATGACATAAAGGACCTCTATGAATAGGAGAGCCCTTTGATCCTTCCCTTCAAAAAGGTATTGATGGGCCGTGGTCTAAGAACATGCAAACACGAAAGGTGCAAATAGGATGATAAGACATGACATAAGACACTTGCACCTGCTTAGAAATTACAGAAACGTGCACGAACTTACTTTCTGGTGTTTCTTTGGCTTTTTAAATGGGAGTTGCATGACCTGCAGGTCAGATGTGGAACTAAATAGATAAAACAATGTTATTTGACAGACCAAACTTGGAAGAAAACAAAGCGTGGTTCTGTGTGAGAGGTTAATAGGATGGTTTTTGTGAAAAGTTACTATTTGGGAACATTATTAATGTGGGAAGATTGGTCATCCAAAAGGCTATTAAAAATAAAATATCCAGGTAATTAGTAGTAGATAAAGTTGAATACAAGGTTAATTAGTCTAATTTGTATGATGTTAATTATTAAAAGTAATCAGCTCTGGGATACTTACAGAAGTGCTCTCACTAAATGTTTTAAAAATTATAACAGAAAGACGCTTACGTGTTGCTTCCAGCAGAGCTTATGTATAAACCTTTTAAAGATGCACACCACCTTGGGACATTTGTATAATAAGGTGTTTTATAAAATGAATATCTAAAATTCTGCCCCTCTCCTTCCCAGTGTTAGGAATCAGCTCTAGAAGAACTGACATTATTCTCTTTCTCCAGAACAGATCAGGGAGACTGGAACATTAACAGCATCACGAGATTTCTGAATCAAAGCCTATCTTGAGGCATAATTAAAGCAGGGCGTCTAATTATCTGAAGTAAAAACTGTATCATCCTTTGCCCTTAATGCACATAAGATAACTTAGATGACATTTAATTAGAGGCAAAGCGTGGATTAATACTTATTTAATATCTACAGTAATAGCTTCCCTCAGGTGCTGAGAGATTGTCCAGTGAATTGGGGCAAATATTTAACCTGTGTCTGCAGCTAAATAACTATTTTGCAGCAAACAATTTACTTACTTAGCCAAGTTTCTACTGTTTCTGCAGCAAGAATGTGATTTCTTTGGGCTTAGCAGCTACCTGATGAAAAACTTTTTATTTTTAATGCTCATTTGAAATTAAAAATATTCAAAACACTAAAGTTTGAACATTATTTTTCAGCTGTAAATGGATGGATTAAGTCATAGGGTTCTATTTGTTTTCCTGGTTAGTTGGTTGTATTCATACCTCTAGTGGAAGTAGTGACATTCCTTTTGGATTTCTCATTTGTATTGGTCAACTGCCCGTCTCAGGACTTTGAAGAAAACAAATACAAAATATGATGAGATATGTTCTTTTTAATATGAGCGAATATTTATGAGAAGAAACTGAATTTATTGTCAGGTCTTAACAGCTCTGTTTGATCCATGCCTAAGCTATTGTAGGAAAGGAAGGCAGCAGGAAAGCAAGCTGTGCTGTGGAAACAATGACATCCGCACTCAGCATCAAAAAACTTTACGGATCAATGTCGTGGATATAAACCATCTTTACTTTCAGTGCATGATACCAGATCTAGAAAAGGTCTCTCTTGGTCTCTGTTCTTTAGAAGGTGAAGAGAGGAAGAGAATAAATCTAGAGCTGCTGCAATCACTTGAGAAGAACAGGCAGGTGGATGGTAGCTTTCTGCCTAGGTCCATTCCAACAAATTTCAGTCATCTAGTCAGATCTTAATGAGGGTGAACCATCCTCTGGGGACTAATCTTTCTCTCTCTCTCTCTAAACAACCTCAAGCTCCTGATTTTAACTGAGTTGGTCTTAGTTTCTTTTGTGCAAGATCAGCTCATAATGGGAAGTGTTGGTTGTCACTGACTTTCTCACTGACTCAGTTTCTGCTCAGTGATTGTGTTGATTGTATGCTATACTTTTTTTAGGAAGGTATAGGAGCTAATAGATAGTCTTATTGCCTGAAAATAAAGACTAAGTTTCTGAGAATCGAGAAGAAAATACAGAAAATTAAGGGAAGGAAGATAAATACCTCTTTGAATGTACTGTTAATATCTTGAAACTGTACAAGTGGAATCCAGGCTTGAAAAACTAGTGTTGGACCTTAGAATCAAGTATTATAAAGCAACGTCAAAATCAGAAATGCGATTTCTTTTTTTGGATATACTACTGTGGATAGCTATGCTGTCTGCATAAAGAGATATTTTTATAGAGCTGCTTTAGAAAATGTCTACTGATAATTGTTATATTAAATAGTTGTGGTCTTCTATACAGTTTTCAGTAAACACTGTCCTCTTTCTGTCATGGGTCCTTTCCTTATGGGAGCACCAACAGGTATTAATGAAACTCTCAGGACAGAACTCACAAGTGGAAGTTATTTAAGTATATCAAATCTGCATCTTCTAGATAAGATACGCTTACTACTCGAATCAGGCCTCAAATTACTGTGTTACAAACTGGCATATGAACGTTGCTTATGTGAGTCTCTTCACAACTCCCAGATTTGGGCTTTCATCTTATGAAATCTGACAACAGCTGCAGAATTTTTTGAAAGCAGGAGTCAGGTTCAGATCAAGTGGAAGCATCTGCCTGGTTTTGCAGAAAGGCTAAAAAAACAGGTCAAAGAACTAGTCCTTTCAACTGAAAGGGGTGTTGCTGTGAATACCTGTAATTAAACTTCTGCTATGAGGATTGGTTTTATTTATGTTTATGAAAGAATATGAAGGAAAAGTAGGAAGGAGACAGATTACATCGACTGCATAGCTGTATATGTGCTAAAGGAACACCTTCTTTTGGCCCGTGAAGGATCAATCTGGGGACAATGGAATCTTCTTTTTTTTTTTTTTTTCAACTTCAGTAATCAAATAGAAAGGGGACGTGGGAACATTCACACTTTGCAGCAAGCAAGACAAACCCAGATGTCAATGTGTCAAATGGATTTATTTGCATTCATTGGAGGGACACTCAATCCAAGAGACTCACAGACTGCATCCCAGTTCAAACAAGGTATGTAGTCTACTGCTGGCAACCCGGGAGAAGTCATTTTTTAAAAAACAAAACAAAACAAGAAACAACCAAACCCACCATGTCCAAAAGAAATAAAAACCCCAACAACCCAAGGGTCTTGGGATTCTTTGATGTTGTTTTTTTTATTTGGGAAAACTAAAAGGCTATTTCAGTTATATTTTGCTATTTTTTTCAATAAGGTGATTTCATGAAATTTCATGAAATTGTCACAGTAGTAGGTGACATTGCAAGATATCAAGTAGAAGTTAATTCATGGAGCTGACTTGTTAAGTTTTTGCCTTGTTTTAGGTGCAGATGCATAAAAACCTGTAGCTGCCAGGAGTAAAATACCCTTAGCTTCTTCCTCTTCCACCCTTCTGGCTCAAACTGCTAAATCAAAAGACTCTTGGAGTCCAAATTCTGTAGTAGTGATTGTGGTCTCACAGCATTTCAGTACCTCGCTTGCATTAGATTCTTATGGAATCCACCAATGAGGCATTAGTGTCCCTGTCTTAGACATCTCAGGGCGTGATTTCAGTTTGTCCTAAGAGACGTATTTTAAACTACTTTATATATCTATTATTTTAGACCTGTAGTTCCTTTATCCTGTCTTTTGCAGAAGAGTGCAAACACAGGGATAATTAGGGGAATTAGCCGTGTCTCCCAGCTTCTAGTGGACCTTCTTTGTTTGAATCTGCCATCTTCTGCCATCTGTGCTACTAGAGAGCAGTTAAACGAGCCATGATGAAAATGGAACAGAGAAAGACAGTAGTAGTATTAGCTCCATGACTTGCAGCCCAAGCTTTCATTTGGCTGTAGGTCACCAAGAAGTGAGAAGGATAGGATTTTCTATGGGAAATGAGAGTAGTTGTCATTATAACACTTTAAAACAGGGAGAAAAAAAAAAAAGAGCCAAAAGCCAGAATCTCTCAGTAATATCTAATTTGTGGGAATGTAGGAAGGGAATGTCATATAGCAACATATGGTGCTGCTTGCTGCTGTAGACAGCGTTCTGTGGAAAATACTTTTTTGAATTTGGGCCCATGGTGCCAGTTCCCATCTCCTGTTTTAGAGATGGAAAAATGGATTCCTGCAACAATTTGCAATTGCCTAGGAATGTATTCTGTGAGGGTAGCTTAAAATATCATGGCCACAAAGTCCCAAATTCCATATTTAAACTCTTTCCTCTTTCTTTTAAATTCATATTCTAAAATTCCAGTCCAAACATCAGAAACCAGGCTGCCTGGAAGAATTATAGTATGGCAGTTGTATGTATACACTGGGTTTCTTTTTTTTTTTTTTTTTTTTTTATTCCTCTGGAGCCTTTCTGATCATTTCAGTTAATTCAGAGCAGTGGAAAGCGATTTAAACTTTCTTCCAGGGAAAATGTATGTGTTCATCTCAAAACATAAACCAGCCATTACTCAAGTCTGATCTACACTCATGTATGAGTACTGATTAGTATTCTGAGAACAGGAATGTGCGTTTTGAACTCACTAATTATTACAGCAGATTTTTAATAATTCCTGTCTTGTAACCCTCAATTTATCTTTATTGCATTTATGAAATAAATGTAGGAGCTCCCAGAAGGTGAATGTAATATTATTTTGTGCTCACCTCTCATCAGGGACTCTGCCAGAAGTTTACAAACATCAATTAAGTTTCACCATACTGCCATCTGGGAAATAACTTTTCTTACACCCATGTTACAGATGGATAAACAAACAGGAGCTAAATAACTTGGCCTGGATCATGCAGCAAATCGGGAGTAGAGTTCTCACACTGTCTCCCAGTCCCTCACTTGGGTCTAACCAGTAAGATTGCAGCCACACAGTTTATTTATTTTTTGAAACTGTTTTTAATGAAGTTGCCATTTCTTTTGCTTCTGAATCATCCCAAACCTGGCAATATTTTATTTTAATAAAGCTTTCACATACTCGGGCTAGTATTTATAGTTAAAGATAATGTTTATCCTCACCTTTTGGTTGCTTCTAACATTTACGTATGCTACACAGGATGATAGCAATCAAAGCACAAATAATTGCCTTGAGATTCCTTTTAAGACATGTTCCCACTGACAACAGTGGCTACTGGATCAGTTCCTCATGCTCATATTGTAAATTGATCTTCCAGTTCCTCAATTAGTTTTATACAAAATACTTTCCTTTTTCAATATGTTTTTACGCTGGTGATTGATAAGGCATGCCCAAGGGGATGAGGAGCTGTTTTTTTCTTTTGTGGATTTTTATACACATTCATTCAGGTTGGACTGATTACAACTTCCCTTTTTTAAAAGAAATTTTAAAATTTTTCATTACAGAGTTTTTATTCCTGTATTGTTGGTAGCACCCTTCAACCTAACAGTGATATATCTAATTGTGGATGAAAATGGAATGCTTCTAGTTGTTACAATTGCTCTCCTTCCATCTCAGCTCTAGGTAATTAAAAATTTTTAATTGGGGTTTTTTATAAAGGTCATCTCAGTTCTCCTTTATGCATGATATTAATTATAAAGGCAGGAGGACCACTACTACAGTAGTCATTCTAGATTTGCCTCCATGGGAAAAATGGGTCATTATTGTTACACTATTGAAAGTTTCTGGAATTATTTCTTCTGGAGAGAGGGTGATGCCAAAGTAAACTTGGTACATTACTGTACTGATACCTTCCAAATGTTAATGACATTCTCTCAGAAGAAGGTCATCCTCACTAACCTACGAGCCTTAGAAATGCCAACTGGTTCTTTCTGATTTTGGCACTGAGATGGACAATCATCAGAAGAGTTGGATAGGTACACTATTATAATTCTCTTTGTAATAAACAGCATTATTATTTTAAAATGTCAGATTATATCTCAAATATTAACTTAAGGAGTAGTCAGTGGAGGTCTGTGACTCCCCTGAAGTGACTTGTTACTGTTACGTCTGTTTCTGGATGAAATCCAGTCATATGATGCATACATTAATCCCAGTAGGGTAACCATGTAAGATATGATTAGCAAGGTTACTTGTGTATAAAGGAGTAATAACTGTTAAAAACATGAAGCAGATCCACATAAGGATTTGAAACTGCCCAGACTGGCCTTTTGCTTCGCAAGGGGCTAACAGTCTGTAAATCACCACAGCAGTCACTAGCTGACTATTTGCCATTTGGGCAAGCCATAATCATATCTAATCATGCCCAGGGGACACCAATGTTTCCAAAGCAGATGGGAGCATTTGGGGGCTTGGAGATCAAAGGGCATCTTTGGAGGAAGAAGTGACAGGAAAAAGAAGCTTTTAAAGAGAAGATCTCAGGGATTGGGGAGAAACAGAAAGTAGAAAATCACAAATCAAATTCCCTTCTGTTTAAAAATTTTATTTTCTTAGACCGTGGTAAGCAACTAAATGCTGGGATTTGAGCTCTGAATGTGTAACAGTGGGTTCCACGTGAACCTTTAGAGCTGAGTGAAGTAAAAAGCTTTCTTTTAATCTTCTATTATATTTTTTTCTATAAATTTTGTAAATCTCATCTCTAGCTTCTGTCAATAAAGGGTTTAGTTTGTATTTACCTTAATTTGGCTTGAATTTAGGTTTTTCTCAGAGTGCTGGCAAATGCCAAGATCAATTACTTCTTGTGGGTAGGGAACCTTAAATTTGAGCGCAGGATTTTTTTTCCCCATAGACCAGCAAATCTATTGTTCTTGGTTTCCAAAATGAATCTCAGCCACCTGCACAGGTGCATGGGCCATTTTGCAAGCTGATGATAAAGACCTACGTGGAAGAAGCCTCTTTTGACTCTACAGCATTAATTACAGAATAGCTTGACCCTCAAAGAAGATGAGTTGCATCCTGCTCCCTTTTTGGGGCAGGGGTGTGTGTGTGTCGGGGTGGGGGGCGGGGGCGGTGAGAGAGAGAGAGAAAAAGAAAAAAAAAATATGTTCTTATCCTTGGAAAGCATCAGACAAGATCCATGATATCAGCTAAAGAAAATAAGCTGACCGGGGGATTTTTGATAAAGGTAAGAATGGAAGAATAAACAATCTGAGGTGGAGAATACTAAATGAAGTATTAAAAGATGAAAGACACTGCTCTGATGCATTACACAAGCAAGAAATCTGTTCCAGACCTAGAAGCAGTTGAGCAGAAGAGAGTCTGAAGCCAAGTGTTAGAATTTAAGGAAATAAGATTGGAATCACATCCATGTTCTGAAACATGGATGGAACCACAGTAGCTACAGTCCCTAGAAAACTAAATGTCATTTAGGATAGGAACAGTCAGTAAATCCTGTGTATTCTAGACTGTTTTCTTAACCTTAATGCTGAGTCAAAGAACTAACAGAAAGCCCCCTTGGATATGGACATGGACATGGCACTCCTCTTTCCTGCTGTGTTTATAGTGTTTATGTTAGTGCTTGTAATGGAGATGCTATTTCTAGGGTACCAAATTACTGCAAAGTGGAAACCTGAGGATTTTTTTCCCTTTGCATGTGCGTGTACCTCTTATAAAGTGTCTTTAATCGGGTCCCCTTTTGCCTGTATGTTAATGTTTTCTACTAGTGTCACTTGGTAGAAGTTTCAAAAGGAGCCTTAAAATAGAACATTTCTATCATTAAGTTCCAAGAGAGGAGAACTCTTAACTGGATTTAAAGAGATTCTGTTGGAACTTTTATTAAACAGAGATATTTCTCTTTAGTAGCAGAGTTGTTTTCTCAGATGTATTCTTCTCCTGCACTATGAAAAATAAAGGCCATGTAAACACTATTTTATTACTGCTCTATTAAAAAAATGAGAAATTATACTAAAAAAAGAATGGTTTTTAAAGCCAACATTATTTGCACTGTGATGTAGATGACTTAGATGGCTACTTTTTTTCCTACCTCTTTCTATTCTGATAGATCAAGTTGTCCTTGTCCAGCAAGCTCAAATTTGCAAAGATTTTAAATCAAAATAGTGACTTGTCTGCCTGAATCACAAAACACAGATCTGGAAGAGTGCTCATGAAACTTAACTGAGTCCCAACACCTGTCTAACCTGCTCATAAAATCTTAAAATATAGAGGGTGAAGTAGATTCTCAGCCTCTGTAGCCTGCATTGTCTTGTGTTTCCCTTTTCTGAGTACTGGACAGCTAGAACAATTTTCTGAAATGCTACTTGAACTCTACTTGGGAGTGATCTGGCTGATTTCTTCTTGCAGTGTTTGAAAGGGCAGGAAGGAGGATCCTGGGAACTACAGGCATTTCAGTCTGACTTTGGTACTGGAGAAGGTTATGGTGCAGATTCTTCTTGAGTGCCATCATATGGCATGTAGAGAACACCCAGGTGATCAGGGCTGGTCAGCGTGGGGTTATGAAAAGCAGGTCCTGCTTAACTAACATGATCTCCTTCTATGACACGGTGACCTGCGTAGTGGATGAGGGAAAGGCTGTGGATGTTGTCTACCTAGACTTTAATAAAGCTTTTGATACTTCCCACAGCATTCTCCTGGAGGAACTGGCAGCTCATGGCTTGGTACTCTTTGCTGGATAAAATAATGGCTGGATGGCCAGGACTAGAGAGTGGCGTTGAATGGAGTTAAAACCGGTTGGCACCTGGTCACCAGTGGTGTTCCAAGGCTCAGTACTGGGGCCTGTTCTCTTTAATATCTTTATCAATGATCTAGATGAGGTGATCGAGTGCACCCTCAGTAAGTTTGCAAGAAGGCCAATGGCATCCTGTCTTGTGTTAGAAATAGTGTGGCCGTCAGAAGTAGGGAAGTCGTTGTTCCCCTGTACTTAGCACTGGTGAGGCCACATCTTGAGTAGTGTGTCCAGTTTTGGGCCAGAAAGGCATTGAGGTGCTGGAGAGGGTACTAAGAAGAGCAACAAAGCTGGAGAAGGGTCTGAAGCACAAGACATAGGAGGAGCAGCTGAGGGAACTGGGATTGTATAGCCTGGAGAAAAGGAGGCTGAGAGGAGACCGTATTGCTCTCTACAATTCCCTGAAAGGAGGTTGTAGAGAGGTGGGGGTCCATCTGTACTCCTAAGTAACAAGCAATAGGGCGAGAGGAAACAGTCTCAATTGCATCAGGAGAGGTTTAGGTTAGATAGAAGGAAAAAATTCTTTACAGAAGGGGTTGTCAAGCATAGGAACAGGCTGCCCAGCGAAGTGGGGCCTGTCACCATCCTTGGGGAAATTTAAAAAACATATAGATGTGATGCTGAGGGACATGATTTACTGGTGACCTGCCAGCGTAGGGTGCATGGTTGGACTTGATGATCTTAAGTGTCTCTTCCAACCAAAACAATTCCATGCTTCTGTGAAAGGGAAATTACCTTTTAATGAGGTTTCAGTCATGCGGTTTAATGGGGGGGAGAAGACTGCGTCCTTCACTAAGCGAAACATCATTTAAATCAAAAGAAGGACCAAGGGGTCTGAATACTCACAAGAACAGTTTGTCTTAAATAAAATAACTCCTTAAGTGGCAGAACTCTCACCACCATGCCAGCAGTACCAGGATTTCATTCACAAGTTTAGCATCATGGGCCAAATGATATAGAGAGAAGACTGTATTTAATGCCAGATTGCACGTTATTAACAGCTAAACACAGAAAAACGTGAAGTGCATCTGCTTCCAAAGGGATGAACCCCAGAGAGAGAGCGCTTTGGAGTAAGGAAGACCCATGCAGCAGGATTTGTTAGGAAATTGATGGCTCATTCTGCAGGATTATCTGTTTGTATTGTATCCATTTTGTGACCATCCAGGAAAGCTTTTTGTTATTGCTTTTGTGTTAGATAGTGCTTACCCTTATACATGACTATACAATGTCATGGGTGGTTTTTCATTTCTTAAGTTCTCTCGGTTTGCTTGGCTCATTTATCTCAGGAAATCTTTGTTTCTCACTCATAAGGGAAATTAAGGTAACTTTCAGGATGGCAAGTTAGTATCATCAGACAAAAAAGTCTTGCCATTTTGTATTATCTTAAAACAAATGAGCTCAGCCACTTAGATCTTTCCAATGTCCATCTGTCGTCTGCTCAGGACCTACTCTATATTATTGTGGCTCCAACACAATATTGCCTTAAATGAACAAGTAAAATTCCCCATTATTAGCTTGCAGGAATGGGATACTAACATCAAATCATTACAAAATTTGGACATGACATAAAATTGAAGTGTTGCATGCATTTCTTCTATATTTTTTCTAGCTAATTAAGCTATTATCCAAACTGATTAAATTATTTAACCTAGAACAGCTGGTGTATTGAGTATCTTTTACTTTTTCCAATAAATGAAATGCAAGAAGTGGGTAGTAATAGTAAGATATTGTAATTAACATTTAGTTCTGTTAATGAAAAAAAAAAGAACCTGAACATATGATGAAATTTTTCAGTTACCTAAAAAAATTGAGAGCAGAATTTCTAAAGCTGCCTGTGAAAACCTAGTTGTTAAGGTACCACCAGCTGTTTGTTGATGTAAACACAGTGATGCACTTGTTAATGTCTATGTTTCACCCTCTATCTAATTAGGAACAGATTCAAGCATCTAAAATCTCTATCATCCTTAACTTTTTGCTTCTTTTCATAAAGCACAGTATTTTGGACCAATGTTTCGACTGGGAAATGCTAGCCAGGACTAGGGAATACTCTTGTGTGTTCTTCAGGATCCTGTGGAGTAGAGCCAGTTCTGATCTTGGCATCAGAAAAACAGCTGGGGGCAGTCTGAACATTTTAGAACCTATAGGTGGATACAGAAAAGATTGGTGTAGTGCCAGGGAGCTCAGTGGAGGAGCAAGTAGTGATATTTTATGAGAGGTTGAGGATATAAAAATAGGTAATACAGCTTTTAGGAAGCTGTGGATAGAAATCACATGGTTTAATAGGACCTATGAGGTCTGTGAGTTGTCTTGTCCTCCCTTCTTCTATTCTCCTATTTTGCCCTCCCCTTTTCTCCTTCAAGTATTTGAGGTTTCAACCTTTGGTCTACAGCTCCTCCTGATAACTGCAAGCCATCTTTTCTCCACACAGACATTTGCTTCTACCCTCATATGTGCTCCTCGTGATCTGCTCCTCCTCCCTATTTCAGGGATCACACAGGTAGCCTATTATCCTGTTTACCTGCTGGAGCTGCCTGTTCTGCCAGTTGGCCCATGGGCTGACTTTGCTCCAGAAGGGTTTCCTTCTGAGAAGCTGCAGGTGAAAGGACACCAGCATCTGGGGAAGATGGTAACACAAAGGAAGAGTTTTGTGATTGCTGTCAGTGTTTCCTGGTATTTGGCCTGCACAGCACATATTTAAGGTTGTAATAATGTTTCCCCTTGAAGTATGTCTGGCAGGTGTGATGCCTTTATGAGACAGGACCAATCTGGAGAACAGCTTTGTTAAGCAGGTATGTTAACCCCCCACAAAATATAATGAGGAAAATATGCAGTTTTCAAGAGTAAGATGCACTAATGAGAACATCCATAGCTTGCTGAAGCAATGTAAATTCAAGGTAGAAAGCTGCTTTTTGGAAGAGGGAGGTTTATATATAGAATAGGTACACTTGTACGCTCTACTCTTAAAAACCACATCTGTACACAAGGCTGCCTCTCTTATTTTTCTTAAGTAAAGCTAGGAGCGGGGAACAAATTAAAATCTAAATAAGTATCCAAAAATGTTCTGAAACCTTTGAGAGCTAGCTATTATTGAGGTGCCAGAGAAATACTGGGAGTTTAATTAGAGATGTTATAAAGGTAACGGGGATGGGAAAAAGCAAATTACAAACGACAAACCCATGCAGCTAAGGTGTGGTGTGCTTCAGTCTGCATAACAGGTAGAAGGGTGGCAGCAAGTGGTGTAAGCAGAACAGCGAACGAAAAGAATTCGCCTTACAGGGATGTCAGAAGCTGTTCGTAAACAGCAGACAAAACTGTTTTTTTTTTTTCTCTTTGTGATCTGTTTTTAAGTATTCAAATCCCTTTGGTAGTGGGTTCTGTCAATCTTTTCAGTGATGATGTTGGGAGGTGGTGTTTTGCACCTATAGTTTTGTGTGTGGTACCTAGTTTGATATTCAGGGATTCAAACCCTCTTGGGATGAACCATCATTCCGTAGTGAGGTTCTGCAAAGGTATGGGTTTCAAGAAGTCTTTCCTGTGTATCCTCTTGTTCTTTTGTTTGAAAGACAGGAAGTCCTGACTTCCTTTGGCTATAGAGTGGAATGTGTGTGGAAGGGGAAGTCTTTACTGGCCACAGTGTATTGCTTTTGGCTTGTTCATGGTGTTCCCGGAGGGTAGCCTTTTTTAGGATTTCTGTGTGTGCCTGCCACATTTGATCTAGCTTACCAACCTCCTTGGAGTTTCCTTGTCTGCCATGAGATGTTTCTATCTTTTGGCTTTTGGCAGCTGCTGAGTTGATGCCGTCCTCTGTGGGAGGCCAAACAGCACAAGAGCCTCCTAAAGTAGTCTAGTTCTGCTCTGGGCTGTTGGTTACAGTGGAGCAGGTAATGCATTTTTAATAAGTGTTTCAAGGTGGAGATATGAATAACATTGAATGAGGAATTGGATCTTTAGGAAGAATAATCTCTTTTTAAAAGCTATTGTGTGGTCTGGGTAGTTATCTAGTATGTGTAAATAACTAATTTGAGTCTCTCACTTGCAGATATCCTCTCATAAGGGTATCTCTCCTGGGAGAAAGGTTGGTGCTGAGGGATTGCTTTCTGCCTTTGTCTGTGAAATTAAAGAATTCCTGGCTGCTTCTATGAAAAGGGGATGGCAATTTCACTAAGCCATGACTACATCATTTGTTTACCTAACAACTTGGAATTAAAATTTAGTTTGTGGTGATAAAGCAATATTAGTTTGTTGTGATAGAGCAATACCTTTCTGTGTATACTACTGCTAACATTATCACTGAATAGAGAATTGCAGGTATTGTTTTATTCACTTTTTTATAATTTTTAAGATAAGATCTGATTTCTGTAGCATGCAAACGTGCACAAGTATAATGCTGCCATCAGTATCTATACCTACATATTGTCTTAGTGTAAAAACAAAGGAATTTAGTAGACTCCCTTCATCGCTGTCTCAAGTTCCTGTGTCTTTGCAGCCAGTCTTGCTAAATGCTGCCTTTTGTTATTATTGCTTAGCTGAGGAGAGAAAACACTGGCCTTCTAACCACTAGTATGCTTTATTTCTTAATCCCAGATCCCTGCTCTGAATAAAGTAGTAAGGACACCTGAACTCTTTTTCCTCTATAGGTAAATGCTCTGGATTTTGGAGTGTTCTGCCTCAATTGCTTCAATAGGTTTGGGGTTTTTTTTATGTTTTGTTGATTTTTTTGCTGGGAGGTGGGTGGATTTTCCACTTTGGGTGTAATGGTGAAATATATTTGGGTGTGAAGACCAGAACCAAAGTGTCCTAATTCCCAGCTGAGTGTCTCAGCAATTAGTTACTTACTCTTCTCTCCCGTGCTTGATGGACATTCCAGTATCTCATCAAAGAGGAGCAGCATGCACAGGGGGGAGCGCTGTCACACCTAGGACAAGCTCTTAGCTCCATGCCGTACTGTGCAAGATGCAGCTCTGCCCAGGCAAAGGAGGGAGCTTACAGCTAGCCTCTAACTTCCTCATGCCGGCCTGTAATTGCCAAGCTCCTTTTAGCCAAAAGATGGGTACTACCCAGGGAGCTTCCCCATACATCTCTAGCTGTGTCAGGTTGTGTTTCTCAGGTGCGTGAACACCCCTTTTGTGAATATCTGATGTAAGAAGTGAGGCATCTGTTTATGCGAGGCAATGGTGTTGCCAGCTTGCAGGGTAGCACAGTTTCAGTTTTTACCTGAATTTCTAGAAACTTGCAGCATCCTAAATACCTAAGTGGATTATTGAGAATTTTTGGTTACTCTCTTCTGTGTAGGCACCTACTAGCTTGCCTAAATGGCACCATAAGCATTCCAGCATGGTTTGGTATTTTCCCCAGGCTGCAGAGTGCAGCAATATGTGCTGGGTGCTACATGTCAACATTTCAGTAAAACTGCTGGAATCCTTGGGTTTGTATTTCTTTACTTATAGTCTTGTGGATAGTAAGAAAAGAGGAGGAAGAATAGGAGGATAGGTATGCCAAAATAGAACTTGGATAATAGTAATGTGATGAAATGTACTTAAAACTATTTAGAAAGGTGACAAGATCCTCCAGATCATCTTGTTTATTTTGTATATTTCAGGTTATGTAAGTAGCTTGAATCTTGCAATCTGAGTTAATCTAAACTGTTTCATCACTTGAAAACTAAAATATGAGCATGGCCCGGGCCTAGTCAGTAGCAATCAAGGAAATTCATGATGAATTTGATATAATAAGGTTGCTTAGAATGATATGTGTACAATTAACTTGGCGGATTACTTCTATATCTGCAACTGAAAAATGTAGGAAACCACAGTATTTCCTTCTGGTCCTCCTCATTTTGGAGGCTTCATCATTGCTGTTTTAAACTCTTTCACCTTGCATAAAACCAGTCTGGAGAACACATAACTCATAAACAGTTCTACAGTGCTACTATAACTGCTCTAGTTGGGTTAGCAAGGGCATGGCTCTGTCTGTGTCCCATGAGGATTTTCAGTAAGAATTATCCTACTGCTTCAGATACTTTTTTTTTTTTTTTTTTTTTTTTTTACCATTTTATAAAAGCCTTGCTCTGTGGGGGTTTGGT